>NC_056731.1:1329966163-1329978663 GCF_019279795.1 Protopterus annectens | reverse complement strand
CACCCAGCTGTAGGTTATTGCTATAATATTTTATAACTGGAATTTAGGCAGACAAACTGGTAACTGCAGATGTATGACTTTTACTTTAAAGGTTTGACCCAAGCGTTATAGCAACATCAAAGAGGAGATGTTAGAAATGTTAGCAGTAGACAGGTTTAAAACAGCTTTGCCTAGTAAAAAAAATATGTCTTTAAATGGTCATAGAAACTCTGATATAATGGTTTCATTTAATAAAATGTTTATTTGTTGATCATACATTGTTTACACATAAATCTGTGTGGAGTCTGCATGTCCTCCTCGCGGTCGAGTGGGCGTTCGAAAGACATGCGTTGAATGGGCGTGCCTTCATCGAAGGTTGGGCATTGGGCTGGCAACTCGACACCATAAAAAAAAACAACTGCCAACCATTAGTGGACTGGAGTTCTGCTGTGGCGACCCCTTACCGGGAAAAGCCGAAAGACAAACAAACAAACAAACATTGTTTACACATAAATTGTTGGCTGCAATAATGAAGCTGCAGTAAGAAATGTATCGTCATATATTACTACTAGGTGATGTGCCCCTGTGGACCATTTTAAGCCTAGCCAACTATTCTTTTTGAGAATCAAATGCTGCTTCTTCTGTTTGTAAGGTAAACACCGTAACCACTATGCCAACCTCCAATACTTTCTATGAAGCAAGAACAGCAAGTAATTGGTTAACTTATTTTAAATGTATGGGGAGTCACATTGCTATGCTCTGTGCTACTACCACCGCAAAGAATGAATGTGGTAGATATCTGAGAAATGAAACAGTCTTATCAGATTACTCAGAAGATAAAGGCAATGAGCTGTTAACAAACAGATTTCTGCCATCCAGGGTTTAATTTTCCTTAGTGTCCATTTGTCTGGTGTGACTCTTAGCTGGTCATTTAACCAGACTGCTCTGGGACAATTAGAAACTTGGGCTAGATTTCGCAATGCCCCCTGGACCACATGCCTTGAGTTTACCTTTAAAATGCATTCAAGTGAACTTGTCTGTATGGGACACAATTAGACTACAACTAGAATATCTGTGCCATTGTATTACAAATAACCAAATTAACTATATTATTTTTCTAGGAGGAATAAAGGTTCAAGTCCTTCTTGAGTCTGGCAGCATGATTATCCTTGTCAAGAGTTCCATATTATATATTAGCATAACATTAGCAACAAAGAAAAAGTGATGATAAGCATGTAAAAATTCAAACAGTCCTAGGCAGACTTGTGCTTGTAACCCCTGACCTGACTCTTGATGTCATATTTAGAAAACAAATTAATAGCTATCTACAAGTAAGTAAAAGAAGAAAGCATGACTTTTTTCCCTCTGTGATAGCCTTCACAGAGGGACAGAGACACAAAGAAGGAAAAGACACTGAGATGGTATTGTCTCCTCATACCATAATAGAGGAAGATCAACCTGAAAGAAAACAGAATATTCAAGAGTCTTGAAATGAAAGCAAAGCATACCTCTCAACTGTCCAGATTTTCACAGAATGTCCATATGTTTGCCACATATTTTTGGCCTGTTCCTCATAAGATTTTTGGTTTTGTATCAAATCATTGTGGATTGAAGTCAAAAACTAATGACAGACATTTGAGTTTCAGACTTCATACTGTTAAGAAAATTCATGCTAATGTAAAACCTGTTATTCTATCAACTTTCTATGTTTATAAGAGCATAGTTTAAAAACTACCCCTAGTTTTGGGGCTTTGCCCCCCATTATTTATGGCTTTGTCCAGATTTCTTTTGCTGAGAAGTTGAGAGGTGTAGCACCAATAAATCAGTTCATTTTTGTTTAAAGCTAAACTTTGAAGGAGAGGACGTAGGAGAAGCTGCAGTCCTGACAATTTTGTTAGAGGAAATTATACCTTCTAGCTTAAGACAAGCTAGTGAATAAAAGATGAGGTGATCAAAATAATAAATTCATAAACTAGAAGTTTAGATAGACAGGAAAGAGAAAGCAGATCCACGCTACTGCATTAATGTACAAGAGAAATGAGAGAATCTCTACCTGAAGTGCATGTGCAGGAATCCTTACCAAGAGTGCAAAAACAAAACAGTAAAGATATTCTCTTAAGAAATGACTGTTTTCAGAAATGCCCAAGAGAGCTAAACTATAAGAATATATCAAAGAGATAACACCTGGAAACACAATTAGACCTAGTCCTTACATTATACCAAAGTCACAAAAACAGTTAGAAATTTTAAAAGATGATCAGTCTCATTATTCTCAATTCTTAATCCTAATGGAGGTATTAGATTAATTGATGAATTTCGGAAATCCCTGTAATCTACACCCCTCTACTTTGAATCCTACTCACTCACATGTAGATATTATTGTCTTTCTATACTCATACATACTGCTAAGAGACTTTCTTCTTCTACTCTGACTTTCATACTTCTGTTTCCATTTATACCATCACTAAAAAGATTATGTATTCAATACATATTTTTGGAATGTCATCTCAGCAAATTGTCTTATCTTTTCTACTGTTTGTACGTGTTTATATATTAACAACTGATCAAACTAATTGTATATAGTAGTACATTTGTTTTATTCATGTATCTACAATGTTTTATTTTATTAATTGTATGTGATAATGTGGAGCTTTTCTCCCTGGGCCTCTGCTGAAAGTGGGCTCCTCCAGGCCTAGTGGACTTTCTCGGTCAACAAATGCAATAAATAAAAATAAATAAATAAATGAATATCCATTCCCTGCCCAGAACAGATGACTTGATAAACAACCTATGACAGGCCAGATGCTTAACATCTCAAGATATAACAGGGATAGTAACAGATACTTTTCTCCATCTGCTAAAGAAAAAAACAGCACTGGTAACCTATGATGGACTTTTTCAATACACAGTGCTACCATTTGTCCTACATAGCATAACAGCCACATTTCATAGACTGATGGATAAAACACTGAATCCCTAGTTGTAATAAGCTTTTATATACCTGGATTATATGTTTTTTCATTCAGAAGAATAGAAGTTTCACTTACCAAACATATAGGCTGTGTTAGAATCTATAAGACAGGCAGGACTGACTATGATTGCTAAGAAAAATAATCTGTGTACCATATAGGAAGAAGTCAGTATGGCCATAACCTGGAAAAATGCAGGACATAAAGAACTGGATATCACCCACCAATAAAACACAGGTGAAGACTTTCCATGAACTGGCTGGCTATTATAGGAACTTTGTATATAACTTTGCCACTGTTCCCTGAGTTTGGCAGATCTCACAATGGAAAAAGCTCCTATCAAGGTTCAATGGTCTCTTTAGACACATAGGATTCTTTTTAATTCTCTAAATGCTCTGTGTTTTAACCACTGTTAGTCTCTCCTGACTTTACTAATAAATTTACCCTATATAGCCATGCCTCAGAGGCAGCATTGGTAGGAGTACTGTACCAAAGCGTTCACTGTGACTAGTACCCTGTGCGCTATGTTAGCAGAAAATTAAGCAGTGCAGAAAGAGCATGCTCAACTATAGGAAAAGTGTGTTTATCAATAGAGTGGTCTTTTTACCATAAAGTACTATTTACAAGGTAAGCATTTCATCTGAGTGACTGATCATTCCCTTCCAGAATGGCTGAATAAACAGACAGATTGCAACACCATGTTGTGCTAATGGATTCTGTTCCTCTAACCCTACCAGTTCACAGTGACAAATTGGCCTGGACTAGATAATCACAATGCCAGCAGGTAGATGTGGTATAACAGCCCATCACAAACAGTGACTTTGGGCTACAGGGATAGTTGTAAAATGCTGAGTATAGGCAATATGAAATGTGCCCTTAAAAGTGACTAGTGTTTGGGAAATTCTTATAGCACATATGTCAATGAATACATTACTTAGAAAATGAGCTACAAATTGTCTATCACTGTTGTACAAAAGGAAGTTACCCTAAAGCAGGAAACTAGAAAGTGAAATTCCACCATTCATAAGTTCAAAATGAGATAAGCAAGAGCGTACCTGAGGACCCTCATTGTATGAAGGATGGCATCTTATTTGGGGTATATGTGAGGCATATACCTGAAGAAATTAGAAGTATTAAAGAATTGGAATCAAAGCCTGGGTAATGCCTGCAGTCTGGGGCCTAATAGTATGACAGGCTGAAATTTCTATGACAGCAAGTAAAAGATAATACACAAAACTGACTCCTACAGTGCAGTGCAGTGCAGTGTAACCTGGCAATTAGCACAGTGGATTCAAAGATTCAAAGACTCAAAGAAAACTTTATTGTCATTTAGGAAACACAAGTGCAACCTAAACGAAATTCTAAGTATCAGCTCATCATCAGAGTACTGAGGCAATTTAAGTATAAAAGGAATAAGACATGACGTATACACAACTATTCTAATGACTAATTCTCATAAAAATGCTCCTTATAACCTATTTCTAGTCAGGTAGAACTACCCATACATAAAACTTAAACATATGAACAAATAATACTATACACAGAAAAAGGGAAGAAAAGGCAGTCCATTAATATTGCACATAAAGAATTATTGCAATTGCACTTTTAAGAGAAACATATTGCACTTTTGTAAGAATATATTAACGATAGTGAATTAAATAATGTATAATTTCCAGTAAAATATTACTAGTGAGATCATGTTTGGAGGTAGGGGATGTCCGAGTTGATATCAGAGTTTATGAGCCTTATTACTGTTGGATAGAAGCTATTCAAGATCCTACAGGTTCTACAGCAGATGCTGCGGTACCTCTTGTCAGATGAAAGTCTAGCAAACCAGCCAAATGCTGGATGTGATGTGTCTCTAAGTATTTTGTATGCCCTCTTCATGTTTCTTGTTGTAAAATGTTCATGCATAGTTGGACGATTTATTCCTATTAACTTCTTTGCAATTCTCACCACTCTTTGAAGCTTCTTCCTCTCTGCCATATTACTGTTTCTGTACCATACAGTAAAGTTGCAGGTGAGAATATTTTCAATAGCTGCTTTTATAGAAAGTGGATAAAACTTAAAGGAAGATTTGCTCCTTTGAGCCTTTCAGGAAGTGCAGGCAGGGTTTATATCATGTTGTTGTATCTTTTGGCTTTTCCCAGTTAGGGGTCGCCACAGCGGAACTCTGGTCTGCTAATGATTGGCAGCAGATTTTTACGTACCGAGTTGCCAGCCCTGATGTACAACCTTCAATGAAGGTACAGCCATTCACGCATGTCTCCACACAGGAGATGCTTTAGCTGAGAATCGAACAGGACAACATCTTAATGTGAGGTGACAATGCTACCGCAGCACCACCACCGCAGTAGGCAGGGTCTATATCATATTATCAAAATTCCAAAACATCGAACACCATAAGCTTGAACCTGGAATCTCGAAATATAATATCATCGAAAGCTCAGAACAGAGAATTTGTTCCCTGGGAAAAAATTCACTGTTCCGAGAAACACACACACAACACAAGCACACCAACAAAACAGCAATCCACACACATACACTTAAAATCCTACATCTAACCCTACACTAAACTGTACATACACTACTATCTATCCACTTACCTTAACCCAAACCCTAACCCTAAGGTCCGTCAGTATTGCACACTCACCTCACCCGCGCCCTAACCCTAACTCACCTAACCCGCACCCTAACCCTAAAGTCTGTCACTATCGCAAACTCACCTCACCCACACCCTAACCCTAACTCATCTAACCTGCACCCTAACCCTAACATCCGCACAATCGCACACTTACCTGAACCTGACCCGTAACTTTCCACCACAGTGCTGAAAATAGCGAAGCCACAGAAACGGCCAACTGAATTCTTTCCCTAGGAAAAAATTTGGTTTTCTGCAGCTTTGCTATTTTCAGCGTTCGCTGTTTTGGGTTCGATATTAGAACATTCGATGTTTTCAAACTTTGATGTTCTAATATAGACCCCGTGCAGGCACTGGTGAGCTTTTTTAATTATCTGGCCTATGTTCACAGACCAAGAGATGTTGTCTGAAATGTGTACCGCCGGGAACTTTGTAGACTAATTAAGGCTCTGAGCTATTAACAAGTTGCTTCCTGTAGTGCAGGACACAAGATGTAATTTCTTCCACCTATATTTGGTTACTGTGCGGCTCTAAACAAGTAGCTTAACCAGACAATGCTTTAGGGTTGCCCCTGTAAAAGATAATTTGTGTTCATAGGGCTTTCCATATTAAAAATTTTAAAAAGTAAATACATGTTGTATATATGCTGTAGAACGCATCAGAAGTTTCTGTTTTTTGGAACTATAAGCCAAATAAGCAGTTATTTTGGTATACCATATGGAAAATCAAATAAAAATGTGTTTTTAATGTTACCATAACTATGGACTTAGACTCACAGACACACATGCACACACACACAAACACACACACACACACACACACACACACACACACACACACACACACACACACACACACACACACACACACACACACACACACACACGCACACACAAATGCACACATATAGGTGAATATCCCTTTATTGTAAAGACAAGATTTCAAGCAGTAAATGTCAAACACAACTGTTTAATCATCACCCTATCAAAAATTCAACATTTTTTTTTTTTTTGCCAGGGGGCTCCCATAACTTCTCTACTCATTATATAAACCCATTCCGACATCGCAGTACAATGAGGAAAGGGCAAATTCCTTGATCCACACTGTAGTGTAATCTCTTACACAAAAAAGATGGCTTGCACAATCCCCTAATTTTCAGTAACACCAGTTAGATTTTTTTCTCTTAAATAAAAATATTGCTTAATCAAATGAACATCAACCATAGATAGATAGATAGAGATAAATAGATAAACAGATAGACAAATAGATAGATATCTTACAGTTTGTTAATCAGTGTAGTGAACTAATTCAAATAGGCTTTTTTCAGGCTTGATCAGTATACAAGAAAAGAATATAGTGACAGAGGAAATTTACAATAAGCTGATATAATGAATACAAGACAAATGAGCAAAAGATATTTAACAAATATTTTGTACAAATACGTGTGTGTGTGTGTGTGTGTGTGTGTGTGTGTGTGTGTGTGTGTGTTTGCGTGTGTAGCATAATTTGATTTTTGTGGCTCTCCTTAAGCTTAGCATGCTCCTTTACCACATATTTTTAACAAAAAGAGCTGTTCAAATCATATTACAAATAAACCTTTGTTTCCTTCAGTTTCCTTCTATTGAGTGTGTGTGTGTGTGTGTGGGGGGGGGGGTGATGGGCTCTTATGATATCAGTCAAAAGTCCAGACAGATCTCTGCAGATAATAGAAAAACACATTTACGCTAAGCTGACTCTTATATCAGGTTAATGATTAGTAAATTCTTATCTCTAATATTTCTGTGACAGTAAGTAAAATGTATTGCACAAAAGTGACTACTGGAGTGTAGTGTTTTATGCAAACTATGACAGTACTTTATCTTTAAACAAGTTCTGGTGTGGTTCAGTTCTCTTTGTGACATATAAAATAAATGAAGGGTATGTAGATATCCAATGTGATTATACAAAAATCTGAAAAAACAAACAAAAGATCTAAACTCATACCCCATAATTCAGACAGCATATCATGGCCAGTGCTATGCTGACAATAGTACAGTGCCTGGTAAAATGATGGTGATAGAGATGGCACAGAGACATGATACAACCACTCATTAGCTGCTCATTATCATGTCTCTAAATGGAACAAGGTGCTGTTGCAGGCAACTCTGCTACTGATTCTCCTACCAACCTACACAATGTAGTTGCACAAGCACAAAAATCAAACACACACACACACACACACACACACACACACACACACACACACACACACACACACACACACACACACACACACACACACACACACACACACACACACATAGATGGTATGAAGGGAATACCTTCCAACTGGAAAAACAGCCTCACATCTACCATGGGAATGAATGGATGCACACCATCAAAAGACAGTACACACTTTTTTGTCTCGCTCCCCACATAGTGAAGTAGAGCTATTCTTTGAATTGCTCTGCTTGGCTATTTCAGTCTTGATAAAAAGTTCTGGGGATGCACACATGATTAATACTACCACATTTCTATGCAGCCTTCACAGCAGAGACCACTGTAATATTATGAACGAAAGTGTTCTACCTGTAGTGGTGCTGTGTTGCTCTCTTAGCAGGGAAACCCATATAGAACTGAATAAACCTGTCCAAAACAGCTTTGTACATTGAGATACTAGTTTCTGAATCCCACTTATAATTCTCTATAATCATACAAAGCTGAAACCATACTTCTTTATTAGACAATAATTACTTAAAAAAGAATAGACATAAGAGATTTAACCCAAGATGTTTTATAAAGCAAAAAAAAAAAAAATATCTGACAGATTCAATAAACCACACATGATCCATTAAGATGATGTGTGTGTTGTGGTGCAACTCAAACATGGTAGCACACTGTTTTAAATTCACTAAGTGTTTCTACACAGTATGTAGAGCCACACAACCACAGTAAACACCATGGCATGCTAATTACAGCATAAGCAGATGAACTGTATGCTAATCAACCAATCCAAGATGGAGGAGCTATTCAACAAGCTATAAAGCAGCCATGTAGACTGGGTGCTGTTTTTCCCCTCAAATTCCAAAACGTATTGGAATACAGACATGGAAAGGAGTCTACACAGAAAGAATGTTAGGTGCTGACGTTGCTTTAATTCATGTGCATGTGCAACAGGCTGAAGTTTATGCTGCTGCTGTTAATAGACCATGGCCAAGAAGGAGAAGAGTTTTCAGATCCCAGTTAACTTATCACAACCTGCATGGGGTGAAAATTGTAGAGCACTCTGCAACCTCTGTCATCTTTAACTCAGACTCAAGGCAAACTGAGAGGAACCAATACTAGTCGAGACAAAGGTATGTGTAGCACTTAGAATTTTAGCTAGAGAATTTTTCAGAGACCAACAGGAACATGTTGGGGGTGTCACAGGGATCAGCTTCCAGGATCCTCCATCAATTTCTGAATGCTATGCTCCAACATACAAGCAACCACATATATTTTCCACATACTCCTAAGGACAGGGCCACAAATATGCAGGACTCTACCCTGTAGCACACTAGCCTGAAGTACTAGCTGCTATAGATTGTACATATATAGAAATCAAGGCACAACCAGGGGAATAGGGAAGAGTCTACATTAATAGAAAGGGCTTGCACTCCATTAACTGCTAAGTCATGTGCAATGCTAAGAGAATAATTTTGAATGTGTTTGCTGACAACCCAGACAGTTACTATGACTCATATATCTCGCACATCTCCCAGCTGTATCAGATGTTTACTAGTGGTGATATCTCACAGGGTCATTTACTGGGGAGTGCAGGTTATGCACTGGAACCATGGCTGACGACGCCCATCAGAAATGTACACACACCAGCTAAAGAGCACCATAATGAGACACACGTTCAAACCAGAAATATCATAGAGCATCTGTTTGGGCTACTGAAGTCATGGCCCTGCTGTCTAGATATATCTGGTGCAGCCCTGTAGTACAATCCACATACATTTACTGAAATCTTCATCTGCGCCATGCTTCACAACATCATCCTGAGAATACAGCTTCAGCAGAATCAACAAGGGGAAGGGGAAGACATCCAACCAATGGCAAGGTCACCACAGCTACATGCAGATGAGGAGTAAGAGGGGGAACCAGTAGCTGCTGTGGGTGTAGGCAGATGTAGGTGTGTTCAATGTGCCCTTGTATTGGCTAAGAGGCAATGCATAGCACACTCACTCACCACCTAAGGGGCTAAAACCTTCATCCTACACACATACGTATAGTAACATTGATGCCAGGCAATGCTCACAACCTTTACCTAGCCATATAATGGCTGTGTACTCCTAGCATCAAAGTCATTTCTGCACTAAAACTGTAGCAACTGCTGGATTTACAAGGTAAGAGTTTAACCTGGAGTTTTAAAACAGAATTGTATAATAATACAAATGAATGGCGTATTTTTCATGTTGTTACTTGGTAATGATAGTAATTAAAAGGTGGGTGATTTATACAGCAATGACTTTAACATGTGACAGCACAGACGTATGTGAATACATGTGTTGTCTGTCAAGTAATAGGCCTCAGGCATCAAAGATTCACACACTCATACCTCTCAAAGTACTGATGGTCACCAAATGTCCTCAGTTTGGCCTCATACTTTTCTACTGGAAAATCATTAAAGAGACAAATTAGCAAGTAATGAGACAAATTTCAGTTTCAGACTTCATAACCCACAGAAGATTCTTAAAAATGCTGACACAAAAAACTGTTTTGATTCTATCAACTGTCTAACTTTGTAAGACCAAAATATACCAAAAGTACAATTAGCAAACCAAGATCACAAACACAGGGAAGCACTAAGTCAGCTATGCACCCTGAGCATCAGACACAAAGCTTATGTATCCTTGAATACAAAAGATAGAAAAGAGGAATATGGCAGTTACCCTCACTTGCATGAGGTGTTCTGTCTGTGTGTGTGTGAGGGGAGCAGGAAGCCCAGGCTGACCCCAAAAGTAAGTGAGTGTGTGTAAGAAAGAGAAACAGGTAGACATTTGGATAAAGTAACAAATGGCCACTGAGACAGAATGAGCTTTAAGTCTCACAGCTGAACCATATAACTGTTGTGTGTGTGTGTGTGTGTGTGTGTGTGTGTGTGTGTGTGTGTGTGTGTGTGTGCGTGTGTGTGCGTGCGTGTGTGTGTGTGTGTGTGTGTGTGTGTGTGTGTGTGTGTGTGTGTGTGTGTGTGTGTGTGCCTGTCTGTATGGGCCTGCCTGTGAAATTGGTGTGTAAGTGTCTGCAAGAACACAGGCTAGCTCTACATCTTGGTATGTCAGATAGGTATGAGCCATGCATGGTAGAGGTGGCAGTTAATCATTGTCATATCCAACCACAAGAACTGGCTCTGCCAGGACTTGCCAAGGCACATCCATGCCCATGGTCAGACTCACTGCTGTTACATGAATGTGAATGATGTCTGTTGGGCAAGCTCTCCTCATAAGGATGCCCGGGACCATGCCTCTATGGCCTGTCATATCTGGGTGTGGACACCTCAACCACTGATGGAGTAGTAAAGCAGTGGCACTATGGGGGCATGATTGGGACAGCCACGTTGGCTAACATCAGCTGATGTGGATGACCTATGCCATCGTGGATGCCATGCCCCTCCCAACAGACGTTCCATCACAGACACCTCCTATTCCAATATGTCATTCATCCGATCCATTGAATCAGCAAACAGTGGAGGCAATCAAACATGTTAGCCTGTGCCACATCCACAACCCTAAGAATTTCTCTATGGGACCTATTGGAATGTGCCTGCACATCCATCATGACCCTAAACATCCATTCAGTGGCATAGAAAGACACACCTGGAACAGGTGGAGGCTAGACAGGCGGCCTCCTCCAAGCACCCCTAACAACCCTCCTGAATGGCACCTCACCCACACTTTGGCTGTGGTCAGAGTCAGCAGACATTGAAGCCACAGTAACCATACTACCCTGACTGTGTGTCTCTCCCTCCACCTGTCTACTGGCTGTGTCCGATGGAATTACAGGGAATGGCTGAATCTCAACCTCAGTGTCAGATTCAGCCTCTGCACCTCCCAACTGTGCCTCTGTTTGGCCAACATCATCATCAGAGTCTACTGATACTCTGACAATTGGTAAGAGTCCTACACTTCCACTGTCAGGATCACCTGCGATAATAAGTGGCAAGCACAGTAAATAAATTAATACTTACACTACTATAGTCCAAGATATGCTAACAAACAAACTACTGTTATAACAGTGGAACTACTATAGACAGGACAGGAATACACACAACAGTCCTGACACCTGCATCACACACATGGCTAAAATAAACATGTTTGGCTTACCATGTGCAGATGATTGTAGACTCCCTATGGAGGATGGTCCTGGAAGAAGTTAAGCAAAAGTTAAGGACATCATCGTCACAATTATCAGTAATACAGAGGGTTAAAGCATTTTGCCTTTTATATGTCCATTAACAATAACTTTATCAAGAACTATGTTCACAAGTCCACCCCAAGCCCAAGTGCAATCAACCAGAATAGGTTGTTAACTGTATCAATCTACAACTATCCCCATTCCCAAAAAGGTTTATGTGAAACAGAACTTAAGTATCGCTGTCAGTATTTTACTATACAAGTAGTATTTAACAATTGAGATAGGTAAGCCTACCTGAAAGGTCCTCCTGGAACATACTTGTCCTTCCTGAAACAGCAGCACCAACATCAATGGGATCCCTATCAGTTGACTGGCCTTCTGAAATGCTGAATGTTACATGGCCGAGAGCATATGACTGACATTTTGGAAGGTTGAAACTAAACTAAAAAAAAATTAAAACAATATATTTTTTTCTTTTTGCTGGGGGAAAGCCCCCCTGCACCCCCTGCTAATTAATTATACCAACTCTGAGA
>NC_056731.1:1329841163-1329961163 GCF_019279795.1 Protopterus annectens | reverse complement strand
CCCCTCTTCTTCACCACCTCAGATAATTTTAACCAACACTCACCCTTACTTCCAGTAAGGTGAATTGCAGTAGCCTGCTGCTCACTGATTGTTCTCTCAGACTCTCTCATCCTTCCTGTCTGAACCCTGCAACTGTTTCTCCTATACTCTGCCTCTTGCTCTGATACCTTTTCCACCCACCCACTGCCTCTTTTTTTTCACTTTCTTTTTTCCCTCCACCACTCATTACATACTTAAAAGTTGCTCCCACTTGATTCCTGCTCACCTATCCCATTCTTCTCTGCCCCTTCTCACCTCTATCAGCCTGACCTTGTTTCCCCTCCCCTTCCCTCATCACTTCCTTCACTAGTCTATTAATTCCCAAAGGCCTGCGTGGCACCATCTTTATTACTGGAACTTCCCCTCTGGCTGCTGTGAGTTCTTCCTGGCAGTAGCGACTCTTTCTTCTTACAATGTAAGTGTTTGCACTGCTGTTTTTGTATTAAAAGCATCCTGTAATACTGTCAACTTACTGCTTGAATTCCTGCCTAGCCCATTAAAGCACAATTAAGTTTCCAGGTCGCTATTTAATGATTATGGGCTGCTTTTCTTCAACTGTTGAAATTGTATCTTTTTACTTACTGATGTGCATATTTGCTTGCTAAACGACATTGCCTCGAAGTAACACACCAAATGATTGTCCTGCCTGATATATTGTAATTAGCGACTAAGTGTTCTGCATATACTGTTCAATTTGCCTTAGTTTCTGCATGTAGAGGTGCTTCTCATTTGCGCTTTCCTCGGGGAATCAATGCACGCTACTGTACTCCTGTTACACAGCGCTTGATATCTCACTTTCACTTCAGAAGGACAATTGTAATACTTTTTGTCTTTCAGTAGCTCACTCAGCTTTTATGTTGATTTTAGCCTAAAATAACTTATTTTATTCAGTGTAAGGAGGCCTGGATTAATTTTCCTGGAAAAAGCTCAATTTCAATCGCACGCACTTGGTTATTCTTACTTTTTGCTCTCCTCTTCCAACCCAGCTGAGCAGACTTGCCTTCAACACGCACTCTAGTTCTTATCTACATTTCCCCATAGCCTGAGGGTGCTCGCATCTCTAATCTGCCAGCGATAGATTGATTGGTCTGGAGACAATGTTGGTGTAAACAATACTTAGTGCAAAAGCGCTCCCAACATTTCTGTTTATCCAGCGCCTCTTAACCAGCCTTAACCACTCTCTTACTCAGCCTTATAAGCACTGAAAGTACACATTTGCAGCTAATATAATATCACCGCTGTACACCAATACAACATCAGTACTATACAGCTGATATAAAAGCCATGCTGTTCTTTCCAATGCTTAAGTGGTGACTTAGCAGGAGAACTCGTAACCCTCCCAGATACACATACCAACAATAGGATAGCATTCCACTATTTAAGGTAGATCTAGCAGGGTCGACATACTAACTACCAACAAGCATTGGGTGTGGATCGAGCCTGCACCTAGCCTCCCTTCTCAACCCGCTATTTTCCTACTGCAGTACCTCTGAAGTAGCATGGGTAGTATAGCTTATTTTTCCTTGTGTCGACATCTTACCTTAAGAGCCAACTTGGGTAAAGTGATTTATTTTTTTTTTATTATTTCTTTTTTGTATTCTTATTTTATCTGCACAATTGCTCTACTAAATTATACACATTGTTGAAGCAGATATTTACAGTCCTTACCTGCTATAGCCTACTGCATAGAATATTGTGTTCTTGCCTATTCCTATAATTGCACATGCTAACAATATATGTGAACTAGCCTGCTTTCTAACCTATTATTAGTATTAAGGGTTAGTCTATTGACTGAATTGCTGCATTGCTGTGTTAGCTTGAAGGCTGCTGCACTGAAATGAATGATGTGCTGTATATTTGCATTGACTGAAATGCCTATACCTTGCATCTAAATTAACTTGGTTTCTCCCTACTCTATCTACTCTCTTTTCTCTCCAACCCCCTCAGCTTCCTACCTTCTAACTCTGCTCTTTACTAAAGGACCATCCCTGAGTGAAGACTAAGGACAACAGGCAAATAACTCCAGCCTCCTCAATTAAGAAGTAAAGCTACTTGCTGTCCTATACCAGAGCTTTGCACCTTGGGAAGCAATAAAGTACATGTTTCCCCAACCAAGTAGTAAAACTGATACTTTCTCAATTTTTTTTGTTATTCTTCCTATGTGTATTAAAAGTTCTGCTACCTAGCCAGGTTACCCAGCAGCCTTACCCCTTCCTAGCCCTGCATTACTCGTTATCTTGCCCTTGCTAACCCATTCTATAACTGTAAAGTGCCCCTTCCTCTCTTGATAAAATAGCTAACTCTGTTCTCAGTCTCTCCCTCACCCCTGAATAACTCCTACACTCTTCTCTTTTCCTTCCAGGCCAGCTCTCTCCACTAGTCCTGCCTTATATTCTCACCCTTCTCTGTCACCCTGCTACATCTCCCAAGTACAGCTCTGCTGTACAAGACTGCCTATATACCTCTTAGTCTACTTGCTGCACTCCTCAACTTCTGCCCATTTGCTTCCCCTCTTCTTCACCACCTCAGATAATTTTAACCAACACTCACCCTTACTTCCATTGAGGTGAATTGCAGTAGCCTGCTGCTCACTGATTGTTCTCTCAGACTCTCTCATCCTTCCTCTCTGAACCCACTCCGTTCACCCTGCAGGTTCACTCCACTCCCCTACCCTGCCCCCAAATTCCACCTGCCCCAAGCACTCCTACATTTATTCCTCAATCTCTCCTCTGCCTTGTTCCAATTAACGAATTAGCTCTTCTCCCCACCTTACAACTACACTTAATCCACCCAGCCTAAATTACCCAAATTCTGCCTCTCCTTTTCACTCCTCCTACCCAATCTCCTCAGTCTCCTCTCATACATATCCTCTATCACCTCTCTCTCAATACTCCTACTCCCCAAACATCTTACTACTTTATCCCTGCCTCCTTCATACAACTTCAGATAAACTACTTCTGTCCATACTTTCATTCCTCACCTCTAACATACTCTTTACTTCAATTGTCTCTCCCTTCTCTCCCACTTTGTACAACCATGGTTTCCTCAATCCTTTAACAACTTAAAGTCCCCTGCTTCCTCCTTCTCTTTCTGATTCCTTTATGCTATATCAGCTCTTACTCTTCCTTTGCTTATACAATTCCCCCAACAAAAATAACTTCCCCCTCAAACTCCCTTCACCATAACTCTTTCTCTCACTTCCATTCTATCTCCTCTTATCTTATCCCACCCAATCAACTTTATCTGTTCCACTATAAAATACTATCCACTACTGCTACTACATTTACACACAAATTAAACTTATATCCAACTAAACCCTCTATCTCTATACCAAAATGTCTTAAGTCTTTTCTACTCAATAATATATTCTTAGCCAGAGATATCCACCCCAATCCTGGCCCCATTCTCTTTGCCAACAATAATCACCCAACTCCTTCTCCCCCTCCCCCAAACATATTAAAAATCTTCACCTTGAACTCCCAAAGTCTCAAGAACAAAGTCCACCTATTCCAGGCCTGGTTAACCCACAACTAACCGGACATCTTAGCCATTTCAGAGACTTGGCTTAAACCCCATACCTCTGATTCAGAAATACTTCCCCCTGGATACCACATTATTAGAAATGACTGACCTATAAAAAAAGGTGGAGGCTGTGCCATAGTTTACTCTAAATCACTAACTGTAATTCCCCTCCAAATTCCAGTTCCTCAATTTGAAAATACTGAACTTACAGCTGGACTACTGAAACTAAACAGACACAAAAATATCTGTATTATTGTCCAATATATCTCCCCTGGAAATAATATCCCCATCCTTGAAGACATTCTCCAATGGACTTCTACTAAAGTTAACTATGAAACATACATCTTAGGTGAAGTAAATATCGACTGGAATAAAATTAACTCTCTCTCCCCCTCCCTTGCCATCAACCTTTATAACTTCACTCAAACAATCCAGCATATAACTAGACCCAACAAAACTAATCCCCCAGGTTCCTCTATTGACTGGATCCTAGTCTCCAATCCAAACAAAATCACTAATTCTGGAACAATCCCAGACACCATTAGTGACCACCTCCCAGCCTTCATTCATCGCACTACCAACTCTTCCCCTCACCAACATCAATACATTCTAACTCTTAATCTTAGTAACTTCAACCCTACAACCTTCTCAAACCTATTTAAACAAATGAACTGGCAAGACCTTAGAACTCTCCCTCTTGATGCTGCTATCAACTACTTCAACTCTATTTTCTTAGATACACTTAACTCTCTCACCCCTATCAGAAATAAAATGGTAAAAATAAATACCGCTCCTTCGTTATTTAAACATACTAAACAAATTATGCATCAAAGGGATAAACTATGGAAGCTGTTCCGAAACAATAAATTGCCCAACACCTTGCTCCAATATAAGCAACTATGTAACTAAGTAAAACAACAAATTACCAAAGACAAAAAAATCCTATCACTCCAACCTCCAATCTAAAAATAACAACAACCCCAAAAAATTATGTAACTCAATAAACTCTCTCCTTAATCCCGGTTCCAAAAATAATCCCTGTCCTGACCCAAATAAATCTGACCAAGAACTATGCTCAGAATTTAACTCTTTCTTCTTACAAACAATATCTGACCTAACTAAGACCTTCCCTACCAATATCCCTTCTGTTCCCCTTTATTCTCCTTCCAATTCCTCCAATAACCCTCCCCTTAGATTTGAGCTCAAACCTGTCTCTACTAACTTCATAAAAAACTTTGATCTAAACTTAAACCCTGCTCTAATGCCCCTGACAATATTCCCTCCTCCTTTCTAAAATGTGCTGCAGATGGGATAGCACTCCCAATCAGCATCATTATTAACAGATCTATTAACGAATCTTATGTCCCCAAATTATGGCGCTCAGCTTATATCCTTCCACTGCCCAAAAGAGGCAAGAACACCAACATCTCAAACTTTCGCTCTATTGCTCTACTCTCACCTATCTCTAAAATCTTAGAAAAGTGTGACCACTCCCAACTTATGCCTTTTTAAACCCAAAACCATCTTCTATCACCTACCCAACATGGCTTTTGTTCTGGTCATAGCACTACTACTGCTCTATTATCCTACTTAGAAACTATCAATCAAGCCTGAGACTCAGGTCACCTGGTCTCTACTGTCTTGCTTGATCTCTCTAAAGCCTTCGACACTGTTTCTCATAATCATCTTCTCCTTCAACTATCAAACCTGCATCTATCTCCTAATTCTCTGTCCTGGTTCTCTAGCTACTTATCTGATAGGTCTCAGGCAGTCAAATGGAAAAACTCCATCTCCTCCTTCTAACTCACCCCAACAGGTGTACCACAGGGATCCATGCTGGGACCCATGATCTTTAATATTTTTATTAATAACTTTCATTCTGCTATCCCCAATGCCAAAATTATTCAATACGCAGACGATTCAACCATAGTCTGCTCTGCCTCAAACATCTCTGAACTGCTTCTCAAATCCCAAGCTGTCTTCTCAACCACTGAAAACTGAATGCACAAAAACCACCTATCCCTTAATGCTAACAAATCAAAAATTCTCCTCTTCTCCCCTAGAAAATCTTACTCCTTCGATAAAGACACTTTCAAAGTCCTTAGCAACTCTAAATCCACTATTGAAGCTGTTCCCTCTGCAAAACTCCTCTGTGTTACAGATGACGAATTCCTAAAGTTCGACATACACATTCAACAAAATATTTAAAAAAAACATCAAAAACTAGGCATGCTATACAGGAATAATCACTTTCTCTCTCTTACCACCAGGCACACTCTGGCCACTACCTACCTGTTGCCGTCTTTACTGTATGGAGCCCCTCTCTTAACCAACTTGTCATACTCTATCACCTCCAAACTAGAAAGCTGCTATAACAAAATCTCTAAATTTGCCTCCAACTGTAAAAACTTCACCCATCATTGCCTTTCTCTTCAATCCCTAAATTGGCTAGAACTACCAAACTACCTAACCTATCTGCAGCTCACAACAGCACACAAACTTATATTTCAGCCATCTAACTGTTCTGCTCTAACTAATATCCTTCCTTCCTACACCCCTAAGAGATCTCTCAGATCTGAACATCAAAATCTGATTGCTATCTACAAACCTAAAAGTCCTGCTGGCCAACTTCTCCTCTCTTTCACTATTGGTAAGGCTTGGAACTCTCTCCCTTCCTCTCTAAGAACAATATCAAACATTGAAAATTTCAAAACTCAGCTCTTCAAACATCTATCCACTAAGTGGAAATGCTCCTGCTTTCACCCTACCTAAAACTATTCAAAAACTCACCAATATAGTATGAACCTATGAACCTATGAACCTATATCCTACCTAGAGTGTAAAAAGGTGAGGCAGTCCTTTAGTCCACCCCAACTAAAAACTATCCAAGAACATATTCATACCACATGGAGTGCTCCATTGCACTCAAAATGTCCCAACGACTTATCCTCATACCCCTTCATGTAAATATTGTAAATACATTTCTTAACTCTCTTCTCTATGTTTGCTTATATAATGCATTTTCTCAAACTATTCTATAAGAATACCTTTACAAATGTATAACCTTCTAAGAATGTGCTTATGTGCTCAAATAATGCATTGTCTTAAATTACCCTATAAGAACAACTTATAATTGTATAACCTTTTAGAATAACCTTAGTGAAGTTGTAGTTGACTTTGTTGTAATAATGAATGTTCCTGTTGTACAAACTGGTCATCTCAATGTATCATTCATATTTTATATTTCTGTATTTTGTATTTGTACATTTGGAGCTTTTCTCCCCGGGCTTCCACTGAAAACGGGTCCTCAGGGCCCAGTGGACTTCCCCGGTAATCAAACTGGAAATAAATAAATAAATAAATTGTATGCACAATGATTTTCATTCTCTGCTGCAAAGCTGTTTCAGTGGCACACTGGAATAAGACACCCTTACTGGGTTTTGAAGGCAAAACAGCTCATGTTTACCAACATATGCTTTTGTAGTGCTGTTTATTTAACAGATTTCTTTTCTTCCTTTATCATAATTTTCCCTTTTTTATTTTTTTTAATGCCAGTGTTTACACATTGCATGGCTTAGCAATAAAAGGGGAAATGGAGAAACACAATAAATGTCATGTTTAGCATTGCTTATGTAAATTGAGCAATGCTTAGCAGTGTGCAAACCTGGGCTACTGGTCCACACAGGAAGGAAACAGAACACCTGCAGACAGGGCATAGACATTCTAAATGTCAAAAAGGATATACTGTTGTAGTATTTAATTTCACTGCCCAAGTCTGATAAGCAGAGTTGTGAGGCCATTAACACACAGAAGTTAATAATGTATATGGAAATAACCAACAGTTACTTAACTAATGTGGCAGCAGGTGAAAGTGTAGGTCTGTAATGCAGGTGGTTGTGGGTTCTATTAGAGGAATGCAATATATTTTTACTGTTGTGACAGGTCACTTGATAGTAATGAACATGGAAATAACTGTTGTTTCAATATTCCTCTGGCAAAAGGTGTAAGTGTAGAGCTACCAACCAAACAGCCAGCACCATCAGTTAGTATCAGGTAAGTGTAGAGCTGCCATACACATGGTCCTCGGTTTTAAGGATATTTCAGACATTTTTACTTTTGTTCCATTTCACGGTGTATTAAATATCACTTATAACAATTTATACATAATTATAAGTAGTGGAGCTGATATGAATTATACGTATGAGGGATAAGACATCCTTGCTTTGTTTTGAAGGTTCAGATGTATGACTGAGAGTATACTATCTAGCATGTTTCTATAACTATAATTCTGCTATTTGAATTTGGATGGACTTCACACTTAATTAAGACACATACATAAAAGAATGTATATACAATGACCTTGTCAGGTCACACACATACATGGTTAACACCTCTGTCTGTCATCTGTATTTATAAATGATTTGTGACTAGTCTAAGAATATCTTCTTCTGTGGCAAAGATGGAAAATCACTACTGTGGAAGAAAATGTTTTGGCCCTTATGCATAGGTTTGAATTCCAAACTGTAAAAATCAATTGTAGCAGCATATAAAGCCAAACAAACATGTGCCAAGTCATAAAATGTATGCCCCCAGTGCATGTTTGCAAAGTTAAATTACGTAACAATTACAGTAGCAGACACCCCTGAAAGTAATGTTGAGTGTCAGATTAAGGTTCCAATTTCAAAAATTGCTTTCCTCTGTGTACTGTTGCTCTTCACTTATCATGCAAATGTGGTTGCCATCATATCACTCACACGTCTCTCAACAGTAGGCACTGTTATGACTCTGTCATAATCCATGTTGGTGTGAATGACTCGGGATGTACCTCTCTGGACTATATGAAGAGAGACATGGTTGAGCTCACTGAATATGTGTCACAGGCAGGTATGTCCCTGGCCTTAAGCAGCATCCTACCATCACCCAGAATGATGCCTCAGTACAAACAGAAAATTATTAATTTTAACAATTGGCTTAGTTTCTGGTGTCATTCCAAGGGGATCCAGTACCTGACAGCCTGGGAGGACATGATTAACAGACCACAATGTTTTGCCAGAGATGACCTTCATTTGTCTCCCCTGTGTTTCAGGCTTCTGGCAAAGACTCTTGCCTCCCTCATAGTACCTTTTTTTAGGCATAGTCATGAGGATAAAATTACCAACGTAAAAAAATTCTTCTAAATGAAATTTAAAGGTCATGCTGCTAAACGCCAGGAGTCTTAACATGAAACTGCACTCAATGCAAGCATTCCTCACCCTGGAAGATGCTGACATTTGTGCAGTCACTGAAACCTGGTTAAAAGCTGCAGAGAGCACCCCAGCCTTACCATGTTACTTGTCCTATCATACTTTCAGACCCCAAACAGAGGGCTACAAAGCCAAAGGAGGTGGAGTTTCAATATTTATCAAAGACATACACACCTCCAGGCTGGTCAAACAGTATGACACACAAGAGACACTCCAGGTGCAGTTAACTATTGACAAAACACCTGTTCAAATCATAGCTAGCTACAGACTCCTGACCGTAATTCAGGAGGCCCACTTCACCTATCTGGACTTACTTAAATCAATCAAGATTCACCTCTCTACCCTGATCCTGGGTGACTTTAACTACCTAACCATAGAGTGAAAGACCTATTCTAGCTCAAACATGAATGCCAGAGATTCCTCAATTTCGTCAATGCCAGTGCATTGGATCAGCTGATCAACACCCTCACAAGAGGTGAATTATCCTGGACCTGGTCCAAACTTACATGAATAGTCACTGTAGCACCCCTACAGTGTCATTCTTCTTGGTAAGATCAGACCTTAAAGCAATCACTTTCAAAGTCACCATTTCCCCTGACCATCACCCCCCTTGCCAGGGTCGAACAAAAAACTTTTCCAGAGCTGACTATGACATCCTGACAGCAGGCATAAGCTGCTTTGCAGCCACCATCCATTCAGTTGAATTAAGCACTAATGTCCAAGCCTACACCAAAAAAACTATATGAGCACCTATATAGCTGCATGGACTCAGCAATACCTGACAGGGCCATATCTCCTTTCTCATGGAAGAGTAAACCTGTTTGGTGGACAGCAGCAATAAACACACTCTGTAATAAAAGGAGCAAACTGCTGTCCAGGACCAAGAAGGAGCAGGTGCCAAGTTGGAAGCAATCTCTCCTTTGTCTAAACAAGCAAATAAGGTCACTGGTGAAATACTCTAAGGCTAACTTCAAGTCCAAATTGGACACATCCACTAAGGACAATCACAAGGCCTTCTTTGCATACATCCACCATTTTAAATGTGACTCATAAATCTGCTCTGAATTGATGGTCAAGAATACCACACACAAAAAAAGCCATAGATATAGCCAAGATGTTGGAAGAGACGTTCAGTGTAAACTTTACACCCCTGTGCCCCCATCAGTAAACCACAACATCCCCAGCACTTGCCACCTTCCCTTCATCACCAGGAAGCAGGTTATTAATGCCCTCTCAAAGGCAAAAAAACAGCCTCCATGGGACCTGACAACATCTCTGGCTGTGTCCTACATGAACTCAGGCAAGAGGTCTCAGCACCACTAGGCACCCTATTCAACCAAATCTGTGCACCAGCTTCATCCAAGCAGAATGGAGGATAGCCACTGTCATCCCTTTGCACAAAAGTGAAGCTTCCACTGACCCAGGTAATTATAGACCCATCAGGCTAACTAGGCTGATCTGCAAGGCCATGGAATGCATTATCATGGACCTTATAAGCAAGGACTTTGGCAACCTACAATTGCTTGATTCCCCACAGTTTGGTTTTGTCATAGGGAGATCATACCTGTTAAACTTGGTTGTCTTTTTCGAAACAGTCACCAAAACCATGGATGAGGGCAAGAAAGTGCACACCACCTACCTTGACCTAGCCAAAGCCTTCAACATTATTCCCCACACATGCATAATAGATAAACTCTCCCAGCTAGGCATCAACTCACATGTTACCAGATGGGTAGCAAACTGGCTCACTGATAGACCCTACTCAGTCAAAATAGGGGAAGCCTCCTCTAGTAGTAGGCCTGTAACAAGTGGCATACTCTAAAAATCGGTCTTGGAGCCTCTAATTTTTGGGATATACTTTTCTGAGATGTAAGCCAAAACCGGTTGTCTGTGGCTGACCATGTTTGCAGATGACTGCAAGCTGGGCACTATCATAAATTCCCCTAGTGATGTGAACATCCTCCAAGAGGGCCTTTACCAAACTAATAACTGGTGCCAGAAGCATGGCCTCAAACTAAATGCTAAGAAATGCATCATTATTCTGTTTGGGGAAAATGCTGCCCCCACTAATTATCACATTAATAACAATGTACTAAGCACACAGTCATGAGAGACTTGGACTCCCAGGTTGATAGCAACCTGCCTTTTGACCACCATGTTACTCCATTGTACAGAAGACTTTCTACATGGCCCACCTTATAAGTAAGGGTATTTCATCCAGGAGCAAGGAGGTCATAATGTCCCTGTACTCCTTCCTTATCAGACCCACTATTGAGTACAATGTCCCCTTCAACATGTACCTTGCCAAGCACATGCAGCAGTTGGAGATACCACATAGGTTCCTGACCAGGAAAATTCAGGGTCTCAAACACCTATCCTATACAGATAGGCTAAAAGCCCTGTCCCTCTATTCAGTCTCATACATATTGCTCAGAGGTGAGCTGTGTCTAGCATACAAGGCCCATCTCAGACTCAGCCTTGATGAAGTTGCTGCATATTCGTAAGTCAAACTTCACTCATGCAACACACATGCAAGGTCTCAACCTGGTCTGTGACATTAATAGAACTTGTTGGTGGGATAGATTTGTGTCCCAACAACTCCCCCGTCGATGGAATAGACTTTCTCTCCATGTCAAGCAGAGTACCTCACTAGCCCTCTTTAAAAGGAACCTAGACAACTGAATAGGAAACAGAAAACATACCCTTGAGATCCCACCTGTGTCCCTGCTGGACAGGGAAAACAGGTGCTGATTTTGTGGAAACATGGATGAAATTCTTGGCTAGGCTTATAAGGGACTCCAGGCGAATAGCCTAGTATTGTCCTATGAACCTATGAACTTCTTTCAGTCATAATATATACATATATAGAATGGGACCCTTACTCATTGTTGAAGTCTGAGCATCAAGTCTTGGTACGCTGAAACAGCAAAATCACAAGCTTTCTTTAGCCGACATTTCATAACATTGGAATTGCTTATGTTGTGCATTGATTAAAATCAAGAGTCAGAGAAGGAGGAGTAGGTTGGAATTTCTTTTATTTTCTATCTTTTCCTCTTTTCTGAAATTATGCAATCTTGGTATGGCCATTGTGGGCTGCAGGGAGCTTATATATATATGTATGTGTGTGTGTGTGTGTGTGTGTGTGTGTGTGTGTGTGTGTGTGTGTGTGTGTGTGTGAGTGTGTGAATATGCATGTGTGTGTTTGTGTTTTGTGATCTAATGAGTGCTGTTGCTCTGAAACATGGTCGTCTACAGACTTAGCCATTTTACTTTAGATTAATTTCATGTTGACAAAACAGTCCATAATTAATCATAGCTGCTTAAGGGTATGCATTTATTTATTTATTTATTTACTCTCTGTTGACTGGGTTAGTCCTACTAGGCCAGTGTCCTCTTTTTAGATGAGACCCAAGGTGGCATTTATACTGACTACAGGAAATTTGGCCAGGACACCTGGGAACTTTCTCTTTTCCTTTTCTGATAAGTGCCATGGGATCTTTTATATCCACCTGAGCTACTACCAACTCAAGCAAATGGGACACTGGTTTAACATCACAAGTGAAGGACAGCATACTTAGGAGTACAGCACTCAGTTATGCTGCACTGACATGTTAGGACTGGAAAATTAGCCCACCAGCCTGCTGCTCGCACTTACTTGCTCCCTTTCCAAACCTATTCTTCTAGGTTCTAATCAATCCAAAAATTAGCTAGTGTGCACAAGGACAGATTTTGTGTAAATTAAAGTTTATTACCATATTAAAGATAAGTTAATAATTTAATTACTGAAAATTCATTAACTGATAAAAATAAAGTTGTTATATAGCAGTAAAAAAGTCAGGAAAAATCATTTACTCCAGTGCTAGGTCCAGTAATTTGGCATGCCATATATCACTGGCCAGTCCAAACAAAAATCACTGCCTGTGATTATAAATCATTTATCAGTAGATTCTCCTTGTTTAAGAGTCATTTGGTCCTTCTTTGGTCCTTGATGAGCACAAGGAAATAGTCCTGCATCCTGTAACAACGTTTTCTGGGAAATCCAGAAACAAAGGAAAAAAAAAAACTGAAAATAACTCTGTAGCTCCTCTGTAGACAAAAGTCCAATTCAGTTACAGATAGACTTTGTTGAACACATTTCTAGCACACTTTACTCTCCCTCACTGCAAGTGGATCTGTCCTTGTCAGGTAGCCAGGTCATAATTAACAAGATACAGTATCAACTTCCTTGGTTCCATTTTCAGATTGTATAGCAGTAAAGCAGTGGTTGGCAACTCGACACTGTAAAACTCCACTGCCAGTCAAGAGCGGACAGGTGATCCACTGTGATGACCCCTAACTGGGAAAAAGCTGAAAGAAGAAGAAAAAGATAGCAGTAAAGCAGTCTTCCAGCAAAGCTCTTTCAGAGTCTGCTTGCTTGTGTTAGGTAGGTGACTAACACAAAAGTAAACCAGTACAATAAGTATGCTGCCTCATATAATATATTCCAATTCATTTTACTGTTAAGACCTCTACATTTTAAAATACAAAACCTGAGACTAAACATAGTCTGTTTTTATCTTATTCTTTATTACTATATCATCTCTCATATTTAAATTTCTTTGTGCAAGGACTGTAACCTTTGAAGAACTACCATTTGAGTGATAGATAGAGCTGAACTACAAAGACATAGGACTTTCTTTCTTTTTCTGCTTATATCTTTGTTATGTTCCATGACCCTTACATGCAAAACCCATACTGCTTCATCTATATTTATGCAATTGCAAGGTTGCCTTAAAGCATGCTCCACATTACTACTGTGTCTGGTTAAAAATAGAGGAAAAATGCCCTCGTTATTAATTTTATCACATGAATATCTTATATTAGGACAAATAGTACTTGAACTGCACTAATATGTTTCCTTACAGTGTGATTCTGCTTGCTGCAATCTATCACAGGAATATTTCCATAAAAAGAAATGCATGATTTTTAGGAATGCATCAGACCAGCTGATCTTTCAACAAAAGATCCACAACTGTTAAATCATACAGGCAAATTGTCATTAAGGGCACAATAATAAATGGCAATAAAATGTATATGCTGTTTCTTATGTGAAATACTTTTCTCCTTTCAGAAACCATGTTCAGCCATAAGATTTATTTTGCAGTTCCAAAATTTCAGCTCTGTTCACAATGACAACCAGATTATATGTCATCAATACAAATAGATACACACACACACACACACACACACACACACACACACACACACACACACACATACATACAGTGAGTTGTATTTTTTACAACATTATTTCTGTAGTTAGTTCTGTTGTCATTACATGGCAGCAGACCATAATTATATTTTACTTGATTGTTTTCCAATATTTATTGCTATCACCAAATTGCCATGTATTTCAACAAACTGACTTGGAGCATGTTTCTGTAGGTTGTATTTCAGCTGTATAAAAAAGTTTATGTTCCTTTTTTCCAGCAATATATATCTGCCTGAAATTGAAGTTAATAACAATTAAAGGGAAACTATTCTAGCCATAAAATATGCTTCTTGATATAACTACCTTTGCTGTTGTGCATGTTTCTCAGATATTAAATGTCACTAATTTGAAGAAGTTTGTAGGTTCTCATTTTTCTGCATATATATAATCCACCAGATGCTTGCTGTTACCCACATTTCCTGTTGAACTAGACTGTATCTAAGCATGGTTTGTGTTGTATTCCATTACTGCGATTGTTGCAGCAAACATTTCATGTTGGAGGTAACCATTTTAGCTGCATTCCCCTGATCTGGCAGTAGCAAGCTCTTTGTTTCTATCTGTCTTACTGAACCTGACAGACAGCTTAATTGTTGTAGCATGACTGCCATTTAGTTGGTTCCTGCCTGGAAAGTGAAAGTGATGGTTTAAGCTGCTGTTTTTAACTTCAAATTTTCAAGTTTCATAGATAAAAGAAGAGTCCTGTCTTTTTCCCAATCTGCTTCTGCATTTAAAAAAAATACCTACCGTGTGACATGTAGCGCATGTCAAAGCTTTTAACTTTACTTAACTCCTAATGTCAGGTTTCTTAGCTTTAGGAAAACACCTAGCCTGACTTCCACAATACATTTATATTTTAGAACTGAACCCTCAATTTTTCTTTCTGTTTCTTTCTTTCTTTCTTCTATTTTAAGTCAAATAACTAATAAAAATTATTAAAGTAATACATTGTTTCACAATATTTCCTTGCCCCACTGCAGATCTTAAAGGTACTATCAGTACCTACAACACCCAATTCCTAATGACTGCATCTATGAAGTAAGTAAGCCCAGGAGCAAGTTACTGAAAGAAGAAATAGTGAACCTTACCTCTACATTGCAGTGACAAGTAATCTTTATTTCTTTTAATTGTTTTAAGTAAGATCTAAATATAGGATGCACCCAGAACTACAAAAGGAGAGCATATTTATGTTATTTGCTCCAAGTTATCTCTCTCTGAGGTTAAAGTGTTTGTGTTTCTAAGGCAGAGCTGTATCTGGCTCATCTAGAACTCAGTGCCACTCCCTGATAGAGCAACCTCCACTCCCTCAGCTCTTGTACCAATCAGCTTACTACAGCAGTGCCACCCCCATCATGTGAAGATAAGAAAAAAAGGACACTGGCTTTTACATTTGTACCAATCAGATTCCTACAAACCAATGTCCTTTCAACCCTTCAACTGAAGAGCAGAAAAAAAAATTGAGCCTTTCTCTACTAGCATTTTGGTACAGAATTTAGAAATTTCAATTTTAACCCCAAACACTTAACACAAAGGCAGCTGCCCCCTTCTCTCCACCTCTGCTATACTACTCTATAGGGAAACATACTGTAAGTGTTCATTTCTAATTGCTGCCAGGTGAAATACGTTGATAAGCTGGAGCTTGCCAAATTGGGATCTCTTGTTTTTGCAAACTTGAGCTTGTTTGTGTTGACCTTCTTTCAGGTGATTCATGATAGTGCATATCTCACAGTCTGCATCATTTATCTAAAACTGTATACAAGGAATGAAGGTGGTTGCCATCCAGCTGGTTCTGCAAATTCTGCAAGATATCTCTTCAATTAAATTGAATGAGAAGAAATCGAGTGTTAGACTTCAGGAAGTCACCCAGATTCTTATACTGCAGAAGGAGGAAGAAATCCAGTAGCACAAAAGAGCTATCATGGTGTATGAACAGCAGATATCTTCGTTAGTTTGAGTGGTAAAGTATGCTGAGGGGATAATTTAATTTTGTATAGCTGGGTAATAAGAAGAAAGAAAACAGTGGATGCAAGAGGGAATGAGTAGGATGTTGTAAACATTAGGGAATGAGTAGGATGTTGTGAACATTAGGGAATGAGTAGGATGTTGTAAACGTTAGGGAATGAGTAGGATGTTGTAAACATTAGGGAATGAGTAGGATGTTGTGAACATTAGGGAATGAGTAGGATGTTGTAAACGTTAGGGAATGAGTAGGATGTTGAGGGTGACTATGTGAGTATGGAAGAGTAAGGCCCTGGTAAACGTTAGTTAGGGAATGATGGTAGGATGTAGAGATAGAGTTGTGACTGTTGTTTGTTTGTGTTTCAGCTCCGGAGGTCCTTGTTGCTTGGGCAGGTTAATGTTAAGGGCCTCCGCATATGTGGGTTTAGTGTTGCTTAAATCAAAGACTGGAACAATAATTTCATGAACTCTTATTAATTCCTGACTTAGAAATGGGGTCAATTCCCATTGTGGTATTAGAAACCCAAAATACTTAGAGAAGAGAAGGTAGGTGTAGTCATAAGCAAAGCCATCAATTTGTTGACATTAAGTGGATATGGTTATAGGGAGTTGGTTCAAGTTTAACTTCTCCTCAATGCTTGTGTTTACCAGGTCTAAACTTGTGTGCATGTGACAACATCCCCAAATGTTTTTCATGCCTGTGGGGGATTTGAAATTAGGCTAAGTGCTATTAGGATGGATAACTGCATGTGAACTATTTGTATGTTATTTGCTCCTGCCCAACCAGTCGAGTTGTCTGGGAAAAGGTGTCCAGAGCAGCCGAATGGGCACTGAGGGTCTATTCTAACTTCTCTGGACCATCCATAGTTTCCATTATTTGACGGTGTTCCACCATAAATTTCTTTGTTTCTAGATGTTTGTGTGTGGTATATTATTATTATGAGATGTATTGTTTACACTTTTATTTTTAGGAGCTGAAAATATAGCCCATATGACCCATATAAGCAAAATATTTGGTATGGATATAAAGTATGGTTTGTTGTTTGTCTTTTCGGCTTTTCCCGGTTAGGAGTCACCACAGTGGACCTCCAGTGTGCTAATGACTGGCAGTTGATTTTTATGGTGCAGAGTTGCCAGCCCAATGCCCAACCTTCAGCAAAGGCATGCCCATTCATGCATGTCTTTTGGAGGCCACTCAACCACGGGGAGGACATGCAGACTCCACACAGAAGGCACTCCAGCCGAGAATTGAACAGGAGAACCTCTTATTATGAGGCAACAATGCTCCCACTGGTACCACCACGGCTATATGGTATACTTTGAAAAGTCAAAATTTCATAAGCAGTTCAACAATACTTGGAGTATGTTTTTCTAGTACTTCATTAAATTATTTAATTAATTTAAATCATTTACTTTCATTTAATTATTATTGTTCTATAAAAAGCATACTAGAACTCAGAAAACTGCCCCACTGTTTAAAAGACTGATATCGAACTGAGTAATGTTTATATTATACACTAATATTATAATTGCTAATACTGTTAGAAATAAATATCAAACATTGTAAATATTTTACAATGAAAATAATTGACATTGGTACTGTCTTTTGATACTTTTACTCATTTAAACTAAGTGCTTTCTTAGTTAGATCCCACACTTGAACAGATCACCAGGGCTTCAATGCTTTATTTCTAACATTTTTCACTGTATTTCCACGTTAGCAATTATAGCTATGGTTTTTCAATCTACTTAGGTGTTCACTTGTAGATTTATACGGTTTACTATTAAAATTTCGAACGGCACTCCGTCAACTGTGCTATAGTCGGCAACGGAAGTTCAAAAACGTCGAATGTCGAAGTCAAAAAATCAGTCTAGGAATGGTTTTAACATGGGTCGAGGTAGGTGTTTAGTATTACTCTGAACTACAAACATCTCCCTTACCTAGACCCATGTTAAAACCCATTCCTAGATTGTTTTTTTGACTTCGCAATTATCATTTTTGAACTTCCGTGTTCGACTATAGTACAGTAGACGGAGTGCCGTTCGAAATTTTAATAGTAAACCATTTATACACATGCTCATTAATATTATGATATGTTTTTTTACAAACAAACCTGATGAAGTATTTATTTGGTATGAAAGTGATCTTTGTTAAAAGTGTTTCAGTTTATAAGTTACTTATATTTATTCTGATAAATGTTTAGTGGTAGATCAGTTAATTAGTCATTTTGTTAGTGAGTTGATTTCTTAATTAATAAAGTTTGGATTAATAAAGTTTGGATCAGTAGGTTAGCCTTAATAAGCTGTTCTTATATTATATATTTTATTCTGTCTCTAGCTTTTAAATTTCAGTTCAAAGGTAGCACAGTCTCAGTTTACACTATGGCGTTAAGGCGGAAGGGGGGCTTGGTTAAAGGAATGAGTTTAATGCTTTTATTGCTCTTAACAGAACCACCCACTGTAACCACTCCCTTGCTCCAAACAACCTGATTATGTATAAATTAATGAATGTCTTTAATGTTTTTCATTATACTCAACTAGGATCGCTTGATTCTGTGTTTCAGTAAAAGATATTCCATTTTTAACTCAACTGTGGACTACCTACTATTTTATTATTTTGTAGTATACATTTTAATGTTCAGATTTTATTACTGAACTAGGTGCATAACATATTTCAAGGAGTGAACTTCACACACCACGCTGCAAAGTTTCTGCTTGTCTTTTTTTCTAGTACTTCAAATATATTTAATTAATGCTAACAACCATTAAATATTCTGATTATTAATCAGTAGACATTTATGTTTTTCTGTTGCATTGTCATTCAACTAAAAAATATGATGCATTTTTTTTTTTTAAATACTGTAGTATATATTGTTGTAGAGACAACTCAGATTGGTACCTCTGTCCTTTGGAGCTGTAATCTTCCTGGTCCTCCCACCAATATAAACTTACCCTCTAACTGTAGTAAAACGTTCTTCTAAAGGTTTCTTAAAAATTGAAGTAATCAAATTGATACTTTACCACTACTAAAAGTTTAATAAAACAAAACATAAATGGGTGTCTTTTTTATTTGTTTGCTAAAGTAAAAGTCTGTAAAAGTATGTCAAACTAATAAAATCATTACCTGCAGCATGCCCCAAAACCTTCCTGACAATTTTTTTTTTATATACAATTTGGCTGGAAATCATACTCGATTCACTACATCTTAAAAAACTTGGCTTTACTTTACTATTCCTTACTGTATGATTTCTCACTGACACTACATGATTTCCTTTGTAACTAAAAGGATTCCACCATCTAGCAAACTAACCAGCTACAACCTGCCACACATACCATCCCGCCCTCCAGAAACATTCCCCAACCAAAATCATCCCGTATTTTTCTCCATGGAGCTTCATATTAGCTTCTCTATTGCCAATAAACACACACACACACACACACACACACACACACACACACACACACACACACACACACACACACACACACACACGCACACACTGTACCTTCTTCCCTTCTACCAATAAAAAACTATGTACGTGAGCTGTTTTACATAACCATTGCTGAAGACCTTCTGTCATAGATTACTACACTATCAAACAGGGCACTGTAATTCCAGGTGATTTAAACAAAGAGTGGTTCAGAAACTATGCATGTACTACAACAAAACATCTAAAGACTTAACATTAATATTTTATGTCTAATTAAATTATCACTATGCTAGCATGAACAGACCTAATACTAGATTGGATTTATTCAATAAATGCAAATACATCACTCATTCTAGCTCATTCTAGAATTATGCCTGCCTAACTGATTATAGGTTCATAGGTTCATAGGTTCATACTAGGCTGTCTGCCCTAGGGCATTTATAAGCCTAGCCAGAGTGTGTTTGGCTTTCGCCACCCATTTTAAATGAATTTTGCTATGTCCTTTTTCAAGGTTAGTATACTGTGCCTCTGTCTAACAGTGACACAGAAGTGATACCCGGGGTAAACCTACGATCTCCCATCCACTAATCAAGATTCCTCTTGAAGAGAGTCAGTGAGGGACTCTGCCTAACCTGGACTGAGATTTTATTCCAGAGTGAAGGGAGCCTCTGGGTTATGAATCTGTCCCTCCAGCATGTCCTATTTGTTTCAGTGCTGAGGTTCAAGTGTCTCGAGCACATAGCTCGATGGGATTTGGATTTTCTGAGGTGCAGCATGTCCATTAATTCCGGGTTGGACATGGCTTTATACGTCAGGCACAGATCGCCTCTGAGCAGGCGGTTTGCCACTGAGTAGAGCTGGAGTTTCTTTAACCGGGCAGCATATGGCATCTGTTTGAGCCCTTTGATCCTCTTGGTGAAGTACTTTTGGGGTCTTTCCAGTTGCTGCAGGTGTCTGGTGAGGTACATCCCAAAAGGGGCATTGTACTCGATTATGGGCCTGATGAGGGATGAGTAAAGAGGCACGATGACCTCCCCTGATCTAGATGTGAATCCCTTCATGATTAGGTGGGCTATATAAAATGTTTTTCTAACCACTTTTGCCACTTGGTTTTCAAATGAGAGATTGCTATCAACTTGGGTCCCCAGGTCCCTAATTATTTCTTCCGTACTTAATGGATTACTACCTATGTGGTAATTTGTGGGCACTTTGTTTTTGCCAAAGGGGATGACTATAAACATTTTGGTGTTTAGCTTGAGGCCATGGCTCTGGCACCAGTTGTCTGTTTCTATGAGGCCCTTTTGTAGGATGCTTGTGTCAGTTGGAGAGTCGATTTTGGCGCCTAGTTTGCAGTCATCTACGAACTTGGTCAGCCACAGTCCTTCCGTGTTGGCCTGTACCTCCGAGAAATATATACCGAACAAGAGAGGTCCCAGGACTGAGCCTTGTGGGATGCCACTTGTAACTGGTTTGGAGTCTGACATGGCTCCAGCAATTCTAACCATGTCGGTTCTGTTCTTGAGCCAGTTTGCAACCTATCTAGTGACATAGGGGTTTATATTTAAGCTGGTGAGCTTATCTATAATGCCCGAGTGAGGTATTGTATCAAAGGCTTTTGCGAGGTCCAGGTAGGCTGTGTGGACCACCTTCCCCTCATCAATTGCCTTGGTGACTGTTTCAAAGAAATCGACCAGGTTTAAGAGGCAGGATCTGCCCTTAACAAAGCCGAACTGGGTAGGATCCAGTGTCTGTAGGTCCCCAATATCTTTATTTATGAAGTCCATGATGATCCTTTCAATAGCTTTGCAGACCAAGCTAGTCAGGCTTATGGGGCGATAGTTTCCAGGATCCATTGAGGCACCACCTTTGTGGAGAGGGACCACTGTTGCTGTACGCCACTCTTTGGGTACATATCCTGTAGTAAGGCTGGGAATGAACAGTAGTTTTATGTTTGGGTTTAGCTCTTCTTGGAGTTTATGTAGGACGCAGCCTGGGACACCGCCTGGTCCCATTGATGCTGTGTTTTTTGCTTTGGACAGGGCGGCTCTTACCTGAGCATCTGAGATGTCAGGGGGGCAGCACTATGCTGGGATAGATATTTGCCCTTTTGGTGGGGAGGGGGGAGAAGTTTGTGCTGAACCTGTCAGCTAGGATGTTGGCAATGTCTGTAGGTTTGGTGTATTTTTTGTCATTTTGGACTAATTCTGAGCATATCTGGGAATTCCCACCCAGGTTCCTAACATAACTAAAGAAAGCCTTGTGATTATCCTTAGTGTCATGTGCAATGTTTCTCTCAAAGCTGGCCTTAGACGATTTTATGAGTGCCCATAGTTTTTTGCTAATACTGATCAGAGATGCCTTCCCTTTTTGGGATTTTGCTCTATCATGTAGTAGCCTCCTCCTTCTATTGTATAGTTTGTTTATGGCTGGGGTCCACCAGACAGGACGCCTGCCTTTGGAGGATTGGGTCTTGGTTTTATTTGGGATTGCATGAGCCATGCATTCCTGAAGGTGTTCATCGAATGCGTTTATAAAGGATTCTGCTGTCTGGGCTGTATTTTCCACAGGCCCGGGTGCTTTGAAGGATTCCACCTTGGTTTTGAGGAGTGTGAAATTTGCTTTAGAGAAGTTTTTCACTGTGGTTTTCTGGGCAGTGGGTGGAGTCGGGATGTGAATATCCAGTGAGATTAGTTTATGGTCTGATCTTACCATTGAGGGATACACTTCTGGTCTGGAGCATAGAGCCCCCATGTTGGTGATGATCAGGTCCAGTATGTTTTCCCCTCTTGTGGGAGTGGTAACAAGTTGTTCCATAGCAAGTGAGTTTATAAATTCTAGGAACCTTTGGGCTAGGGTGCTGGAGCTAGAGTAATGCTCCCAGTCTATGTTTGGGTAGTTGAAGTCGCCCAATATAATGGTGTTTGGAGAGACCTTCATATTTTCCAGTGTTCTCAGGAAGGCCAAGTGGGGTTCCTGGGTTTGGGAGGGTGGTCTGTAGCAGGCTATAAACTGGAAGGCAGTTTTACCCACTGTTAGTTGCACATGGATAGTCTCTGATGCTTCGTGCTGTACCAACAACCTGGAGATGTGGGTATCTTTGACGAATATTGATACTCCCCCTCCTTTTGTGGTTCGGTCCAAGTTTTGGGCCGAAAAGCATGGTATGAGGTATAACCTGGTAGTGCTGGGGTGCTCTCAGGAGCCTTGAACTAGGTTTCTGTTACTGCACAGATATCGATGTTCTCCATGCTAAGGAGAGTTTCAAGTGCGTGCATCTTGAGGCTTAGACTTCTGGCATTGAGTAGCATTACTCTTAGTTTCTTATCCCTTGTGATACCTATAGGGGTGGGTTTGTCTTTTGAGCCTTGCCTAAAAAAGGCACTATGTGGGTGGCAAGAGCCTTTGCCAATATCCGAAAGCCTAGGGATGACAGGTGCAAGCCGGCCCTAATGAAGCATCGTGGCTTGTCGAGCATGTCATCCCAGGCTGACAGGCATTGGATCCCCTATGAATGACACCAATACTTAAGCCAATTGTTGAAATTGATCATCTTGTTTTCATATTGTGGCATCATTCTTGGTGAGGGAAAGATGCTACTCAAGGTCAGGGTCATACCGGCCTGGGCTACATGCTCAGAGAGCTCCTCTATATCTCTTTTCATGTAGTCTGGGGAGGTACGTCTCAGGTCATTCACACCAGCATGGACAATGACTGAGTCATATTTGTACTTGCCTTGGAGTGACCTGAGTGCTTGTGTTGTGGTGGATCCTAGCGCCCGACAGGCAGCTCACCGTGACCTTCTCCTTGTTCAGTCTGGTGAGCGGGACGTCAGTGTGCCTGACGATAGAGTCACCTATTACAAGTGTATCAGGTGTGTTGTTTAGCCTTAAGGGCTGTGACTGTTCAGCACACTGTCTTTGTGAGCTATGTGTTGAACGTGTTTTGTTTTGGGGTAGCGGTTGCTTGGGTATCTGCTTTGGAGGTCTCTGCTGCTTAGTCAGATTTTTATTTAGAGCCCCCGAGTATGTTTTTGTGTGTTTATGTGTTTGTTTGCTGTCGTGGTAGGTCTATGTGAGACTGGAATTGTAGTGAGTGTGGTTTCCTTCTCCTTCTGACTGGTTACGCCAGTACTGAGTTGAGAGAGCTTAGCCTCCAGTTTGGCTATATAGTTGCATCTCTCACATGTGTTGGAATTTGTTGGGAGGAGGAGAGGGTTGCCTGTGTACATGAGGCAGTTGTAACATTGCCTCAAGATTTCCAGATTCACCAGCTGGACCGGAGAGGAGATTGACAACTGACCTTTGGACATGCTAGAATAGCATTGGAAATTTCTTTATAATTGAAAAAAAGGGCCAATGGGGAACAATGTACTCAAGGGGAGTTTGTGAGGGTGTAGTGCTTTTAATTTTTTAGTGCTGACTTATATACTTGCTTTAGTGAGCAAGTGCCAGGCTTTAGAGTAGGAATAGGGTGTTTATTATGAGAACTAGATCAGTTCTAAGGGAAAAAGTGAAGAGCAGACTTTGTGGAGCCAAGAATGCTTTAAACCCAATTAAGCAGAGCTGCCCAATGCTGCGCTATTCACAAAATCACGCAAAGCCGTGCCAAAGCGGGTTTTATACAGGGGGACTTGAAAGAGCTAGAAATTGGCCCAAAACGGCCAATAGACTACCAGATTCTTGTGCTGGGAACACTCCTCCAGGGATAGATAGGCTGCTCTAAGCTCCCCACTGCCACTGGTGAACAAAGAAGCCTCCCTTTATCCAAGAAAGGAAATGGGCAACACAGGAACTTTCCAAAAGTCCAGAATACAGCAAAGCCTGTATTTGGACTACTCTAGGTCAGGAAAGATGGGAAACAAGGATCATTTTTTTGTTTTTTTTTCTTTTTTGCAACAAACAGCAGGAAAATGCAATAAATATGTAACACAGGCTAGTGCACTTGAGTGTGTAGCCTCAACAGGTAAATGCAACAAACAGGACAAACTTTAAAAGTGCAGGTGCAAAAACATCTTTAAACAGTTTAAAACAGCTCAAGAAGCAGAAATACTTGCAGTTTAGCTAGATCAGACAGTCGCCCAGGTAGTAGCAGGAAAAAAAACACTTTTATCAGGTTAGCAGTCACTCTTTTAGCCTCTCTGCTGCTAGCACCACTCTGCAGGACCACGAGGAGCTTGGCTGAGTAATAACAAGTGCAAAAACCATGCCAAAGTGGTTTTATACAGGGGGACTTGAAAGAGCTAGAAATTGGCCCAAAACAGCCAATAGACTACCAGATTCTTGCACTGGGAACACTCCTCCAGGGATAGATAGGCTGCTCTAAGCTCCCTGCTACCACTGGTGAACAAAGAAGCCTCCCTTTATCCAAGAAAGAAAATGGGCAACACAGGAACTTTCCAAAAGTCCAGAATAGAGCAAAGCCTGTACTTGGACTACTCTAGGTCAGGAAAGACGGGAAACAAGGATATATATATTTTTTTCTTTTTTGCAACAAACAGCAGGAAAATGCAATAAATATTTAACACAGGCTAGCGCACTTGAGTGTGTAGCCTCAACAGGTATATGCAACAAACAGGACAAACTTTAAAAGTGCAGGTGCAAAAACAACTTTAAACAGTTTAAAACAGTTAAAGAAGCAGAAATACTTGCAGTTTAGCTAGATCAGACAGTCGCCCAGGTACTAGCAGGAAAAAAAAATCACTTTTATCAGGTTAGCAGTTGCTCTTTTAGCCTCTCTGCTGCTAGCACCACTCTGCAGGACCACGAGGAGCTTGGCTGAGTAGTAACAAGTGCAAAAAACGTGCAAAAGCTGGTTTTATACAGGGGGACTTGAAAGAGCTAGAAATTGGCCCCAAAACGGCCAATAGACTACCAGATTCTTGTGCTGGGAATACTCCTCCAGGGATAGATAGGCTGCTCTAAGCTCCCCACTGCCACTGGTGAACAAAGAAGCCTCCCTTTATCCAAGAAAGGAAATGGGCAACACAGGAACTTTCCAAAAGTCCAGAATACAGCAAAGCCTGTATTTGGACTACTCTAGGTCAGGAAAGATGGGAAACAAGGATAATTTTTTTTTCGTTTTTGCAACAAACAGCAGGAAAATGCAATAAATATGTAACACAGGCTAGCGCACTTGAGTGTGTAGCCTCAACAGGTATATGCAACAAACAGGACAAACTTTAAAAGTGCAGGTACAAAAACAACTTTAAACAGTTTAAAACAGTTCAAGAAGCAGAAATACTTGCAGTTTAGCTAGATCGGACAGTTGCCCAGGTGCTAACAGGAAAAAAGAACACTTTTATCAGGTTAGCAGTCACTCTTTTAGCCTCTCTGTTGCAAGCACCACTCTGCAGGACCACGAGGAGCTTGGCTTGTTTATCCAGTATGCCACCTCTCCAAAATACATTTAAGAACATGATACTCTGCAGTTCACAGTCAGGTAATTCTTAGTGAAGAAACTTTCAACCACTGCCTGTAAAGACTGACCATTTGATAAGTTTGAAGTTGAGGAAAGCTTTCCTTAGCATACTTAACTCTGTAGTCCTACAGTGCTAAAGCAGAATCAAAACTACCCCTTTCCCCTTGGCTATCCTATCAATTGCAACTTCATCTTCAATTTTATGTAGGTGTTTTTCAGTAAAACTCTGTATACAATGCTCAAGTAAACAACAGACAATGGAATTTAAAACAATCAAATACACAGCACAAGAACTAAAATCAGAAATCGTATGTCATCAAACCCTTTCTATGCAATATTGAAAAGATAAGTTTAAATTAAGTTGTGGAAGCCAGCCTATAATGAACATTAGCAAAGCTACTGAGACAGCAAATTCCACAGCTGGAGTGTTTGATATGGAAAGGAGCACATACCAGAGTTCTTAGGATGCAGATGTGGAACCACTAGCAGCTCCCAGGATCTCTAGTTAGGGTATATGGCACCACTAAGTCTTGCAAGTATGAGAAATCCAAGACATGCAGGGACAATTAACCAATAACAAAACATTAAAGATGATCCAAAATCAAACTGGCAGTCAGTGCAGACCACACAGAGTAGGAGTAATATATTGGTAAAGAGTAGTACCAGTAAGTAAAGTGAGTGTAGAATTCTGCAATAACTGTAAGTGGCCCACTTCAGTGTCAGGTAGTTCCAGATAAAGGATCGTGTAGTAATTCAATCTTGATAAGGTTAATAACTACTGAGAGATCAGCTTGAAACAAAAACTCTCTTGGACTTTGCAACAGCACACGGTCTTGGAGTGCTAATCTGCAGTCTAACACTCAATTAACTGGAGCTGCTGTGCATTTGGTGACCTTTGCCTTTGGTCTAGAATGTTTCTGCTTGAATCCAAGACATCCAAAGCAAAAAGGAAGAAAATACGTATATTTTGAGTTTTATCAGACTTTTTCAACTGTATTTAATCAAATTTTTACATCATCTTTTCTCTTTTTTATGGTTTTACTGTCTGTGGCTGCTTCATTTTCTGCAGTTGTTTAGCACTGTACTGTTACCTAGGTAGCATACACTAGATTCAAACATGCTGAATCTAGCTTGTATTGATACACTTGAGCACTAAGCCAGCCATCTTACTTTAAGAAAGACTCCCCTGCATCCTTGTGGCAGAAGAGTGTGGATCCAGCCTTGACTGAGCTGGGAATTGCTGGAAGAAGGGTCATTGTGTGATTTCCTTTTAGTAGACTAGCTGAAAGGTGTTTAATTTCACCTATACTTAAGTCTCATGTTTGCTCAGGTTTGTGGTCAATTAACCAGAGTTGCTCTATGTTTGGCATCCTTTGCCTTTGGTCTAGAGGGTTTTTGTTTGAATCCAAGACATCTAAAGCAAAAAGCAAGAAAATAAGTATATTTTGAGTTTTATCTGCCCTTTTTCAACTGCATTTAATCAAATTTCTGCATTATTTTCTGTATGTTTTACTGTTTTGCTGTTTGTGGCGTCTTCATTCTCTGCACTTGATTGCACTGTACTGTTATCTAGATAGTACAGACTAGATTCAGACCTGCTGAATCTTGCCTGTATTGATGTACTTGAGCACTAATCCAGTCATCTTACATTAAGGCTCCTCTGCACCCTTGTGGTAGAAGAGTGTGGATCCAGCCTTCTCTGTGCTGGGGATTGCTGGAGGTAGGGTTATTGTGTGATTTCCTATTGGCAGTTTAACTTCACCTATATTTAAGCCTCACATCTGTGGGTAGCTGCGTACCACACAAGAGGGGCTAGCAGTGCCCTATATAGATACAAACTCCTGGAAACAATTTTTTTCCTAGACATCTGTCAGTAGAACTCTCCCACACCTCCCTGTTGCACTGCAGGAAACTGAACTGCAAACTGAGCAGTGTTGCCACAGTTTTTCATCTGTAACCTTCAACAGAATAAACCATCTTGTTAATCTTGGAGCAAAAACTGATCTAACTTGATCACTCCCTAATAGTACTTATGGTATTAACCTGCTATAATGGATGGTCAGTTTCCCACAATTTCTCCGGCCAGCCTGACTGACATGGGCATCCTGAGGCAATGTAGTAATTGCCTCAAGGATACTGACAGCCATTTATTCCTAAAGCAAACAAATACAGTATGTAAAAGATGTAATTATACCATGAAACTGGAATCAATCATTTCATGTAACAACAAACAGGACATCAAACAGGTTGTCAGTGCGCACACATCTCCTCTCACACAAGATAGGGTCATGACACATAAACCGAAATATTGGTAGGTACTCTGTTGGAGCCTACCAAAAAATCAGAGACCTCCCAAGCGCAAACCACTTACATACATTGCAACATGAATAGAAACAGTTACACATAACAACGCACATACCTGAGTCTCAGCAAATAAGCCCCTAAGGCAAAACACCTAAAAACCAAATGTCTTGGTCATAGGTGACTCAATAGTGAGACACACACACGTCCCCTCACCAGGCTGGATAAGGAGAAGTCATGGTCAACTGCCAGGTTCCATCAAATCACTCATGCACTCAAGTCACTCAGCAACAAGTACCATTTATGTCCTTAGTCCATATTGGGGTACATGACTTGAGCTATACCTCTCTGGACTATATGAAAGGAGATATGACTGAACTCTCAGATTATGTGTCCTAGACAGGTATGACCCTATCCCTAAGCAGCATTCTACCTTCATCCAGGATGATGCCACAATATAGACAAAAAATGATAGAATTCAACAATTAGCTTAGCTTCTGATGTCAATCCAGGGAGATCCAGTATCTGTCAACCTGGGAGGATATGATCAACAGACCATGCTGCTATCCCAAAGATGGTCTGCACCTGTTTCTTCTAGACTTTCAGATACTGGCAAAGGCTCTTGCCTCCCCCATAGTGCCGTTTTAGGCAATGTCAAAAAAATAAAATTTCTGATGTAATAAAATCCACTTGAGACAAACTCAAGGTTATGCTGCTTGTTGCTAGGAGACTAAACAAGAAACTGCACTCCCTGGAAACACTCCTCTCCCTGGGAAATGCTAATGTCTGTGCAGTCACTTAGACATGGTTCAGGGCTGTGGAGAGCACCCCAGCCATGCAAGGCAGTAATGCCTTCCACATGTTCAGACCTCAATATAAGAACAATTGTGAAAGAACCAAAGGTGGAGGTGTATCCATCTTCATTAAATATATGTACACCTCAAGACTAGTTAAACAATATGACTCTCCTGAGCTACTTGAGGTCCACCTAACTATAGGCAAAATACCCTACCACATCATTGTTAGCTATAGGTCCCACACCATGAGCCAGAGAAACATACTGCCTACCTGGACTTACTGGAATCACTCACCATGCAGCAAAACACCTTGGTCATGAAAGACTTCAACTATCCTTCCATCAATTGGGTGACATACATGAGTACAGACATGATGGCAAAGAGATTCCTGGACTTTGTCAGTACAAATGGCCTGGAACAGATAGTCCACACTTCAACAAGGTTCAAATGTCCTAAACTTAGTACTCACCAACATGGGGGGGGGGGTCAATGAACCACCACCCCCAGTGTGGTGCCCTCCCTGGTAAGGTCAGGCAATAAATCAGTCTTGTTTGAACTAATTATCAGACCTGACATCCCAACAGTAGCAAAAAAACTAAAACATCTTTCCAATGCTAACTACAGCCTACTAAGTGATAGTATAAAAAGTTTCATACCCACTGCAAACACAATCGACAATTACTTCTATGCAGGGGCATACACAAATGCCTTGTATAAACACCTAAACAACTGTTTAGACATGGCTGTACCTGACCAGTTCAATTCCTGGTCCTCCTGAAAAAAACAAGCCACCGTGGTGGACCTCAAGTATAAATAGATTGTATAATAATAATAAGAAACTGATGTCTAAGAGCAAGAGAAAACTGACTCAGCAGAGAAAACTTCCCTCCACAGCTTGAACAAGCAAATCAGATATCTTGCAAAGTCCTCTAAGCTAATTACCAAGCAAAACAGCATCCCTAGCTAAGGACAAGTATAAGGCATTCTTTAGTTATGTCAGAAATCTGAAAGGGAATGCCCAGCTATGTGCTGAACTAGTAGTGAATGGTACCACTCAAACTGTACTTGAGGAAATTGCCAACCTGCTAGCCATCAGACAGACACAAACTTTACCCCCCCGTCCCCATCAGCAATATCCCAAAGCATTCATGACATTAGTCCCCTCCCATGTATCTCTTAGAGAACAGGTCATATCTGCACTCTCCAAGGCCAAACACATGGTCTTAATGAGGCCAAACATCACAGGCTGCTTACTTAGCAATATGAAACAATATCTAGTAGAACCAATTGGCACTCTCTTTAACCATAGCCTAAGAACTGGCTATATTCTAGCAGAGTGGAGAACAGTAACAGTAATCCCCTTGCAAAAAGTGGGCCCATCAACCAACCCAGGGAAATATAGACCAATAAGCCTAACCAGCTTTATTTGCAAGACCATGAAAAGAATCATCAGGGACCTTATCAACAAGGATATAGGCAACCTTCTAACTCTTGACTCAACCCAGTTTGGCTTCATTAAGGGTAGATCATGCTTGTTAAATCTGGTAGACCTCTGTGAGAATGTCACCAAAGCCCCAGATTATAGTGCATACCACCCATCTTGACTTAGCCAAGGCTTTGACAAAATTTGTCACTCAGGTATCATTGAGAAACTCTTCTAGCTGGGGATTAACCCTTATGTCACCAAATGGGTAGCCAACTGGCTCACAGACAGAACACACACACACACACACTGTTAAAGTCGAGGACTCCACCACTTCCAGTAAGCTAGTCACCACTGATGTACCACAGGATCTGTACTAGGCCCATTACTGTTTGGAATCTATTTTTCAGAAATCCAGGCTAAAGTAGATGACCTGTGGCTTACCAAGTTCACAGATTATTGCAAATTGGGTGCAATCATTGAGTCCCCCAAAGATGTTAACATATTGCAGAGGGGGCTAATACAGACAAACGAGTGGTGCCAAGCCCAGGGCTAAAACTAAATGCAGAAAAGTGCATTATTATCCCCTTTGGCAAAGGGGAGTCCTCTGCTAATTACAGTATTGACAGGACCCCTCTAAGCACAAATCAAGTGGCATGAGACTTGGGAACTCAGATTTATAGAAACCTAAACTTTGATCACCATTTTTTTCACAGTGGTAAGGAAAGCCTCCTACATTGTGCATCTCATAAGTAAGGGTACTGCATCATTGGTTAAGGATGTTATAACTCCACTGTACTCAACCCCCATTAGACCATTAATAGAGAACAATGCTCCCTTTTGCATGTACCTCACCAGACACCTGCAGCAGCTGGAGAGACCACAGAGGTTTCTCCCAAGGAAAATTCAGGGCTTTCAAACCATGTCTTATGTAGATAGACTGAAAGCCCTGTCACTCTACTCTGTATCTTATAGGCTGCTGAAAGGTGACTTGCACCTAGCCTACTGGGCAGTCTCTGACCCTGCCCTAATATAAATACTGCACATATGCAAATTATATAGGACAAGAGTCACGCACTCCAGAGATCTTAACCTAGCCTGTGACATCAACAAAACATGCTGGAGAGACAAATATATCTCCCAGAGATTGCTGCTCCTTTGGAATAGACTCCAAATTCACATAAAGCAGAGCTTCTCACTGACCATATACAAGTGTAACCTGGAAAATTGGATGGGAGACTGCAAATTCTTGCTGGGGGTGGTGCCCATGTCCCTCATGGACAGAGGTAGTTGGTGCTGTTGATAGACTCACTCTGCTAATAATGCCCATCTAACCAAGGTCATTTAATGTAACCTGGGTATAAATTGGCTGAGATTGTATGGCTGGCTTGGGTATAACATGGCTAGGCTTGTAAGGGCTCATGGGCCGTTAGTCTAGTAACCTCCTATAAACCTATGAACCTAGATTACACACCTTATCTACAAAGCAAGCTTATCAGTATCAACCAATCATCAGGAAAAACAAAATCCGCAAGGACTTGAAATAATAAAGACCAGCAGCAGCAGGAGTTAGCATTAAAAATGTTTAATTTTTGCTTTTGTCTAAAAAATATTTTTAATGCTAACTCCTGCTGCTGCTGGTCTTTGTTATTTCAAGTCATGATGGCTTTTATTTGTCAAGTTCAGTATTTGCCCCTTATTCGTTTGGGATAGTTTTGGGTTCAGTCATCAGGAAACAAAGCGTGCATGGCCCAAAGATGTCATTTAATTTTGTGTAAAGGATAGACAAATTTGAGTATTACATGAATAACTGTGGTATGCTAATTTACTCTTCCTTATATGGTCTTCTGATGAAAGCATTTAAATTGTGAACTGTAACGGGGCTATGATAACTTTGTGGAATTCAACAGTCCAGTGGGAATGCTGAACAAACCATTTGGAAAAGACCTGATAATAATGACTTCAGCTAATCGATAGATTATCATCAACAGTGTCAAATGCCAATCACAGATCCATGAGGACCAGTACAGAATAGAAACACTGGTCTGTGGCCATCAGGAAATCATGTACTACCCATATAACTGCCCATATAAGGGCAGTTTATGTACACACGATAAGTATGAAACCCAGATTTAAAAGGATCTGTCTGTAAGATGGGTATGAAGCAGCTTAAAACTAATTTCTTGACAACCTTACCTAAAAATGAAAGGTTAGGGATAAGTTGGAAAGCATCAACAGCACTGGGGTCCAGTATTAGTTTCTTCAGAATAGGCATCAAATGGCTTCTTTCAAAGCCAATGAAAAAAAATCCCAGACCTCTAAGACATACCCAGTATCTGAAAGGGCACTGTCTCAGTACATTAGAGTTTGTTAAAGCCTCAATAGGCATAGATCTAGACTCCAAGTTGTTGGTCACATAGATGTAAACTCATCATATATGAGAATATTAAATACCATCTAAGACCGAAAAGGTAGGCATCAATACCAGTGGGGCCCAGAAGTGGTAGGGTGTATCTGATAGCAACAACCTTACTGGAGAAGAAACATACAACAGATCCACAATCAGAAGCAGATAGAGATTTCTTAGTTGTCAAGCTGGCTGGGCTGCGCAAACATTCAGCCACAAGAAAGAGAGGGGCTTGTCAATTAGATGCTGTAGAGATCTCTCTAGACAAAGAAGATATCTATTTTGAGTGATCACTGCATGATAGATGGCATAATGCTCCAACTCAAGCATGTCACTTCCTCAACATGCCCCACACCACTGAAGCTCCAACCTTTAACCTTTCCTATGGAGAAGGAGGAAGCCATGATCAAACCATGATTCACACCTTTCAGTGAAAACTGAGCAAATGCAATTTGGGGCAAGGTACTCCAGAGTTAAGGTTAGAGACTTGTTATAATCTCCAATGAAAAGATTCAAAGACTCAGCACCATCCTCCAGAATGAAATGATGGTTGTATAATATGTCTAGTGGACTCGATCAAGTTTAATTAGTGAGCCAGACGGTCTACATGCAAGAGTTCCAGACCAAAGCAGACCAGAAAATAATCTGCCCACATGACTGGTTCCACCACAAAGTCCCATGACTTCACACCAAATGGAAACACTAAGTCCAAATAACGACCCAACCTATTAGTTGCAGAGGTAATAACCTGAGAAAATTCAAAGCCTTTCATTATACTGCTGAATTCTTGGATGAGAGCCACTAATTCATCTTTGACCAACAGTTTAAAGCCACCCAGCATTAAAATGTGCTTGTGACCAATGACAGGGACAAGAAGAAAGACAGTGAACTACTGAAGCAATATCCACATAGAATTGGATAGATGGCAGATGAGGTAAAAACCTATATTTTCTTTTGCAGTCAAGACAAATTCAAAGAAGCTAGTGTCCCCAAATGGCAATACGTGCCATCCAAAGTATGTTCCTTGCATAAATAGCCATTCCACCCCCACCCCTTCCTACCTCTTCTAGGTTATCATAATACTAGAAAAGCAGGTAGCATGGCAGATGCTAAATAAGGTCTAAAATTATCATTGAACCAGGTTTCAGTAATAAATGTAAGGTTAACATCAAGCAACAGATCTGAGATAATCTTGGTCTTGATACAGACGGAACTTGCATTGGAGTATAAAACCCCAAGGGGTGTCCCTGGAGGATGGGTCTCACTTACCTGCCTTTGAGAGAAAAAAAGGAACCCTGAAAACTAAAGGAATATAGAAAAAAGAATGATAAATCCCAGGGAAGTAAAATTGCACCTGGAACACACACTGGGAGGAAAGACATCAGACAGGACTCACTGGTTGGTCCACATTGACAACCACTCTGTTTCTGCAAAAGCCTCAAACATTTGCCAAGTTGAAACACCAGTGAGGGTAAACCACTGTTTAAAATAATGGTGCTATAAAATAAATAAAACTTTCAGCCATAGTACCAAGATCAAAAATATTAAATCAGAATTAGAACAATTACAGTCTGAGTGTCCAAGACAAAAATCAAGAGTTTAAAAATGGCAAAAGCTGTTAATAAAATCTAAACAGCAATAAAATGGCCTTAAAATAAGGATACTGCTGCTAACAGGAGAAACTTGTTAAAGGATCTGAACTAAAAATTCTGAGCATATCTGAACAATCCTGTCTTGGTTTGTGATTTGTTGTGGAGTTGACTGGTAAGAGCAGATTTATTTGAATTGCATGTGTTATCACTATTTTTAACTGTTTGTAGGTAGGAAGAGACTGCTTATTAACAAGCTTTACTATGATTCATATTTTGTTGTTTTACCTTTAGTTTCACTGCTGGTTATGAGAAAGGGATAGGTTTTAGACAGGCAAGCTCTACCCACCCCAAGGGGCCTAAACAGATATAAATTTACACAGACTGCAGAGAAGAAATTCTGAGCATATCTAAACAATCCTGTCTTGGTTTGTGATTTGTTGTGGCGTTGACTGGTAAGAGATGTTTTATTTATTGTTACTGTTAAAAGAAGTTACGACTGCGAGCTCTAGTGAACAGAAGCTACTGCACTGACATAAAGAAATTACAACTTCTGCCTGGTTGGTAGAACTTGTATAGTCAGAACAACTTTATTATATTTTATTATTTAGTTGGATATTGCTGGTATAATTTTTGTCATAGAAGATGATTTAAGTTACTTTGAATTCTTCGCTACTGACTTTGTGTAATTGTTTTCCTTTGCAATATTTTATTAATTTAAAGCTGAATATGGATTCCTTAAATGAGTATGCAATTAACAATTTGCTAATGCACAAATATCTTGTACAGTGTAATAAATGCTATGCATATTTAAAGGTAAGAGCTGATAACACTGGTGATCTTTGTTCCTCATGTCAAAAGTTGGATGATTTGCTAACCATTGTTAGAAGCAAATCTCAACTTGATGATGATTGCTCATGTGCAATTGGCATGGCTTGGAGAACTGTTGTATCATATATTAATGACTGGACTGATGGACTAAAAAATGTTAGGCATAGAACAAATAGAACAGATTTAGGAAATGATGCATCTATTTTCTGCAAAGAACATTCAACCCCTATGAAACATGATGATGCTCCTGAGAACTATGGAATTGTGAATGCAAGTACTCAGCAATCTGAGGATTCAGTTTGTTTAGAAGGAAACAAAAAAAGAAAGAAAGGAAGAAATTCGCAACAAATAACAAGGAAGAAAAAGAAACTGACTAATGACTGCAAAGGAAAGAGAATACGTAGTAAAAAGGATTCTGCTTTGTTATGTAACACACTGGTGACAGGTAATGAAGATATCTATCAGAAAGCCCTCAGGTTACAAAAAAAGGCATCACCTTCCCAATGGAAAAGGTAGAAAAAAGAGGCAAGGGGCAGGTGAAAAGGAAGAAATCAAAACTGAATGTGGAAGGACTGAAGAACATTACTGTAAGAAAAAAGAAGAGAAAGACAGATGTTGACTACATTTCTCAAGCTGTGGATTTAGAATGTCAGCTGGATGAGAATTTATTACGCAATATAAACAGTGGAATTAATAAGACTAATAGTGATGAAGATCTATCCTTCATAACAATTGATAGAGCAGAAATGACTGTATTAGAAGTTGAAGATTCTTCAGAGATGGTCAACTAAGATATTCTTGTAATTGGAGATTCAGTTATTAGAGGAACTGATACTTATATTTGCAGAGATGATAATGAACATCGAGTAGAGTTATGCTTACCAGGAGCAAAAATAGAAGATGTGAAACAAGTCTTGGAATGCCTTAATGTAAGGAAGTATGGATCTGTTTTTATTCATGTTAGTACAAATGATGTCACCAACAAAGATTCTTTGACTGTTAGTCGGGAACTGACAGCCCTCCTAGATAGTATTGCTTGTACTGATGTTAGGACATATTTTTCACAAATCACCTATAGAAAGGATAGTCAGGTCACTGTGAATGAAAAAGTTTTTTTGGATAAACACCTACATGGAAAAAATAACACTGTCTTAAAAAATGGAAATGTGTAGAGCATCCAAGCCTTCTTTTGGGCACATGTGTTCATACAGGATGGTGTGCATTTGTCTAGATCAGGGAAGAGAATTTTTGCAGCAGATATTTTGCAATATTTTACAAAGACTAGCCAGGATTTTTGCCAGGTCAGAAATGTAACAGTTCACAGATAGCAACATTTGATGCATCTCTGATGGTTGTTAATATCAGGAGCATTAATAATAAAGTTTTTTTATTAGAAAATGTGCTACGTTCCCACAAGATTGATGCTGTTATTGTTTGTGAAACACGGTTAAAGAACAATGACTGGAAACCAATTCTGACAGGGTATAAATGTTTTTACTGTAACAGACATTCTAACAAAAAATCAGGTGGAGGTGTTATGATAGGGATTAAAGACAGCTATGAGACCTGTGATTATTATATGTTCAATGATAACAGCAATACTATAGACTGTGTAACTGTGACATTAAAGACAACCCTGGAACATATAACAATTCTTGGAGTGTATAGACCACCAAAGTCAAGTGCAGATGACCTAGAAGAATTCATACATTTCTTACATGAAACATAGGAGGGATGAATAATATTAGCTGGGGACTTAAATTTACCAGAAACAGATTGGAATAATATTGATTCAACAATGCTAGTAAATAAATTATTCACAGAGTATATTCGGGAACAATAAATGATTCAGATTGTAAAAGAAAACTACCAGGGGACAGAATGTACTAAATATTGTTTTTGTTCCCAAAGAAATTATTGTAACTTCAAGTCAAATTTTACCACCATTGATGTGCAGTGATCATGGGGTTAAGGTTAATTTGTTGCTAGATAATTCTTCCAAACTGAAATCTAAGCCAATGCACAGAAGGTTAATTACAGATTATAGGGAAGCAAAACAGTTACTATATGAAATTAAATGGAGTGAGGTGTTCAGTGGAAAAACTGCAGATGGAATGTGAAAAGTTTTGAAAGAGAAATTGAGTACAAAAAGTCAAAAAAATGTTTAACATCAGGATCTAGGCACGCAACATCAGGGGCTATATTTCCATAAGAAAAAGATACCTGATTAAGGTGAGAGACAAAAAATATAAGAAATGGAAAAGAGGTCGAACTACAACTTTGAAAACTGAAATAAACGAGCTGGACAAAAAGACTAAGCATAGTTTTAGACAAGATCAAGAAAAATTTGAAGAAAATTTATATAACGATATTGAGCTTAATAGGAAACCTTTTTATAGATGCATAAGATGTAGAAGGAGTAAAGATACACAAATTGATAAATTGTGTGCATATTCTAACTTTTATTCTCAAAAACAACAGATTATAGATATATTTACAAAATCTTATGCAAAACAGTTTGGCTCCATAAAAGGGGTGGTAAGTTGTCCTATTGGCATGCAGGTAACCCCAGAAACTGGAATCAAATTAGATTATATTGAAAAAGAACTGTGCAACCTGGATCCAAACAAAGTGCAGGGAGGAGCTGGAATAAGTAACAATGACCTGAGAACACTTCAGCAAGAACTTACTCTACCATTATATCTATTATTCATTAGGTCATATAAATATGGGGAGATTCCTCAAGATTGGAGACATGCAATTATTAAACCTGTCTTTAAGGGAAAGGGGAGTAGGACAAGCCCAGAATCATATAGACCCTTAAGTCTACTTTCATGTTGTGGAAAAATAATGAAGAATGTAATACTGGATAAGTTATTGTCAGAACTGGATAGGTTGGGACTTGAAACCATATATCAGCATGCATATGTTGAAAATAGATCTATTACGAACTGTAACATGATGTTCTATAACAATATAATAACAACTATGAATGAAAATTTTGTGCTGTGATGTGATTTATATAGATTTAACTTCAGCATTTGACAGGGTCACACACAAAACACTGATCAATAAATTAGTACAACTAGGTATTGATGTACTCTTGATAAGATGGATAGCTGCATGGCTTACAAGTAGGACATGGCAAGTATCACACATCAACTGGACATGTGAAATCCTTGGTTACAGTCAAGGTGTCCCACAGGGCTCTGTCGTAGGCCCTTACTTGTGTAGATTGTATCTTTCAGACATTACTTTTTCATCTGAGGTGTTCTACAGTCTACATGCTGATGACCTGAAATTGGGCAAACTGATTACAAGTGTTACAGGTAAGACATGTCTGCAAAATAATTTGACTAAATTGACCATTTGGGCAGAGGAGAATAATATGTCGATAAATACATCAAAAACTAAGCATATGAGATTTGGGAGACATAAACTGAAAGGTGAATATTTAATACAGTACACACTGATTGAAACTGTAGTCTCATTTAAGGACCTGGGTATATGGGTAGATTCAGCTATGAATTTTCTAATTATATCAACCAATTGGCTAATGGTAGTTATAGAACTATAGGTTGTATAAAAAGATTTATAAAGTCTAGGAAATCAAACATAATGAAGTCATTGTTTGTTAGTTACATTAGATCCAAACTTGAGTATGGAATAATAATATGAAAACCCTATAGGAAAACATGCATGAATAAACTGGAAAGAGTTGTTGTTGTTTGTCTTTCGGCTTTTTCCCAGTAAGGGGTCGCCACAGTGGAACTCCAGTCCACTAATGATTGGCAGTAGATTGTTTACGAAACACTGAGGTGCCAGCTCGACGCCCAACCTTCAACAAAGGTACGCCCATTTACACATACATGTCTTTCAAACGCTACCCAACCATGGGGAGGATATGCAGACTCCACACAGAAGGCAGTCCCAAACCAAGCTGAGAATTGAATGGGAGAACCTCTTGCTGTGAGGTAACAATGCTACCACGGAAATATACCAAGGGCATCCATGGATGTAAAAATTTAAGTTATTATGAAAGACTAAAATATCTGAACTTGTACAGTGCCTCTTACAGATATTTCAGAGTAAATCTTATTCAGATAAATATGGCATTTAGGGACAATTGCCTCTGGGAATGTTTGTGGTTATCAGAAAGTAATAGAGAATCATCAGATAACCTATGTAGAAAGGTCCTGATGGAGAGATGAAAAGTCAGCAAGCAAAGGAGAGTAGTAGTGCTGAAATTGAATTCATCCTCAAGTCTTGGTGAGTGCCTTCACGAGGTGGACCCTGTTTTTACAAAATCTCACCAAGGTGAAACTGATGTATAGACTGTATTTTTATAGCATATATCATGGACAGAAGTAAACCAAAAATAAAAAAAGATAGCTGGGTGTACAAGACCCAGGATAAAAAAGTGCCCAATCCTGGTAGGCGCACTTGTGCCAGGACTGGAAAAAATGACAGTGTAGAATCCTCCAAATACGGAAACATTCCTAAATTGGGGCCAGACCAGACTCAGGGGGAAGATGGCCCCCTGTTGTAGAAAAAATTAGAAGTCCACAAAAATGACAAAAATTGATTGGCCAAAGAAGAGCCATAAAGACAATAGAGTGGACTACTGAGGATAAGAAAGAAATTATGTATTGTTACTATTATGTAAGAAGCCCAGAATTTCCAGACACAAGATATACAAAATGATTAAGAGAGAAATTAGAGGAAAGAAAAATACTTCCGCAGGAAAAACTGTCAGAAGCTTCAAATAAAAATTTACTTTCATTAATACAATGGATTTTTGAAAAACAGTATATAGATCAAGAAATTTTGATCTGTTTGGAAAAAGAAGCATCTGATGAGGTGAGAAAATATAAACAACAAAACCTAGAGATATTTGAAAAATATAAAAAAGAAACATGGACATGGGAAAGAAAGAGTGATTTGATATGGTGCAATATTTATGCAAAGGAGAAAGCCAAGTTAACTAATAAAGAGAAGACAGTATCAAAGATATTCAAAGAAAAATACAGGCAAAGGCATCCTGATATGGAAAATTTCAAAATAAAAAGATTAAGAGCACAAATATGTAATGTAGAAAAGACGATTAGTAAAGCAGGATTTAAAGAAATAGAAGTTGAAGTTATGGAGTGCCTGCAAAGTGAAGGATTTAATGTAGAAGGTCTAAAACAGACTACATCACAGCATGATGGAGCGAGTCCCCAGAATAAAGAAAAACAAGAAGACCAGGAGACATGTGAAGAGGAAATATGGACAGGGGAAAGGAAAAGAGATTTAATATAGTGTAATATTTATGCAAAGGAGAAAGCAAAACTAAACAATACAAAAAGACTGGCACCAAAGATATTTGAAAAAATATATAGGGAAAGGAATCCAGATATGGAAAAATTTATAAAACAAAAAACAAGAAGACTAAGAGGAAAAGTAGAAAAAGAAATTAGCAATGTATAAGTCAAAGAAATAGAAATAGAATCTGAGGTTATGGAACAGCTGCAAAGAAAAGGATTCAGTGTAGTAAATTGAGTACAGAAAGCACCACAACAGGATAGAGCAATGGATAGCCAAATTAAGGGAAAATCAGTGGAACAGGAAGCAATTGATCCAGTGCCATATCAAGATATTTTGCAGCCTTCCACAGGAAACCAGTATAAACATTCATTTGAGGCTAGACAGCAAGGAAAGGAACAGAAAACTGTAAACTCTGATGCTGTCAATGTTGAGGAGTGATAGGCCAATGAGTTCCGATATGAAAGAACAACAGATGACACAGGATGAAACTGAAGAGAATGTGCCACAGGAAGATGCTATAGAACTTTCTGTAGAATGATCGCAGAAAACAGAAAACTAGGGATGTGCCTTCAGTGTGAAAGAAAATGAGTTAAAGGAAGAGTTGCTTGATTTAATAGACAAATATAGATATATCAAGATCAATGAGAGAAGTAGACTGCAGAAGGTTAATAAAACCCCCAAAGTTAGAAACTTGATAAAACAAATGAACATAGTAATTAGGACTGTCCATAGAGATCCATGCAATATAACAGAAGTAAACAGAATATATTACTGTGCTGCTAAATTAATAACTGATAAAGTTCTATCACAGGAACACAGGGTGCCAAGGGAAAAGAGGGGTCAAAAGTGAATACCATCATGGAAATATCAAATAGAGAAAACGATAAAGCAGCTAAGACAAGAAGTGTCACTGTTAGAAGATTATAGAAGAGGGAATAGATCAACAAAAATACTAAGAAAGATAGATGTGATAAAAGCAATGTGCAGTATTAGAAAAGACCAGGATCTATTATTTACTATTGGAGATAACAAACTAAAAAATTTAAAACTGGTGAAAAGACTTAGAAGATATGAAGATAAATATAAGGGAAAATCACAAAATAAGCAATTTATTGATGACCCAAAAAAGTTTTATAGAGAATTGGGAAATAAGGTAAAAGGAATTGAAACACTGTCAAAAAAAAGGAAGTAGATACATTTTGGAGACGTATCTATGAAGATCCTGTGGAACATAACAAAGATGCTAAATGGAGAGAAGAAGTAAAAGAAAGAATAAGAAGTTTAAAGGTACAGGATATGAAATGGGAAGAAATAACAGCCAGAGAGATTGAAACAAAGTTGAGAAAAGCCTCTAACTGGAAAACCCCAGGCCCAGATGCAGTACCTAATATTTGGCTTAATGTATTAACTTCTTTGCATGAGGACTTAGCCATGAGTAAGAACTATTTATATGTGCACCCCGAACACACACCGCACTGATTAACAACAGGAAAAACAATGCTCTTACTTAAGAGTGAACCTGCAAGCTACCCTAAAAATTATAAACCAATAACTTGTCTTCCAACGATGTACAAACTATACATGGGAATTAACGCCAACAGAGTTTATAGTCATTTAGAAGAAAACTCAATTATAACAGTAGAACAAAAGGGCAATAAGAGAAAGTCATATGGAGCAAAGGATCATTTATTGTTAAACAAAGTTATAGTTGAGAACTGTAAGAAGGGGAAGAATCTAAGTATGGCATGGATTGACTACAAAAAAGCATTTGATAGTATTCCATATTCATGGATAAAAGAGGGCTTAAAATGTATAAGATACACCCTACACTGATTGACTGCATTACAGTAAACATGAAACAGTGGCAGACGACTTTGCAAGTAAACCATAATAAAGGACAGATTATTATCCCAGGGATAAATATTCAAAGGGGGATATTCCAGGGTGACTGTCTGTCACCATTGCTATTCTGCCTTGCCATTAATCCATTAAGCTGTTTACTTAATAGCTTAGGCCATGGCTACAATTTGGCTTCTAGAAAACAACAAAGTCTAATGACTTCTCATCTTCTCTTTGTCAATGATTTAAAACTGTATAGCTCATCAGATGAGGAACTGAAAATACAGCTGCAGGTTGTCAAAACTTTTTCAGATAATATTGGAATGTCATTTGGTCTTGATAAATGTGCAAAAGCAACCTTTAAAAAAGGAAAACTGCAGCACCAGGAGAACATACGTTTGGGACAAGAATGTGATATAAAAGAACTTGAGCAAGGGGGAATGTATAAATATGTGGGAATTGATGAAGGATTGGCAATAAAACATGAACTAATGCAAATAAAGCTCAGTAAGGAGTACTTTATAAGGCTTAAATTAATCCTGAAAACAGGATTGACATCTAGGAACAAGATCCAAGCCATAAATCAGTTTGCTGTTCCTGTCCTAACTTACAGTTTTGGAGTGATTGGCCCAAAAAGTGTTGGATAGATTGGATATTAAAACAAGAAGGATGCTTCAAGCTTAACAAATGATTTATAAAAATCAGTGTATACCAAGATTATATATTCACCGCTCCAAAGGAGGGATGGGCCTCCTTGAAATTGATTACATGTATAGATCTACAATCATGGGACTCCACACATATCTGCTGACCTCACAGGATCCAAATGTAGTGAATGTTTTGAAACATGAGGAGAATAAATCTAAGATGACATCTCTGCTTAATTTAGAAGAAGCATACTGACGTCAAGAAGGAATGGAAATTATACCAGAAGTAGATAAAAACCAGACAGCAACTAAATGTGCTAAAAAACAAAAGAAAGAATATAAGGTGAAGTACCAGATGAGAAGGCAAGAAATGTGAAAAAAAAACATAAATATAGTTGCAATTATAGAAAACTTCTGGAAAAGCCTTATGTTGATCAAGAACAAACACAGGGATGGTTAAGAAGAGGTGAATTCATCAAGAAATGAAAGGTTAATATTGGCAGCCCAAGAGAGTGGGCTACGTACACGCTGGTTTACAAAGTCCATTGAGCATGTGAGAGAAACAGATATATGTAGGCTTTGTAAAACTGAACTGGAAACAGTCACACACATTTTTGCTGGTTGCGACGCACTAATGGCAGAGGGATGGTATACTGAAAGGCGTAATAATGTGGCGAGACTGTTACACTGGAGATTGTGCAAATATTATGGTATCGGAGTGGCTAAAAAACACTAAAAGCATGAGCCACAAAGAATCATAGAAAATGATGAAGTTTATATCTCATGGGATCATCCAATACCAACAATCAAAAGATAGATGCTAGAAAACCAGATATAGTGGTCCAAGAAAACAAAAGTAGCATTGACCATTGAAATCGCCACACCCAGTGACTACAGTGTCTTGCGTACAGAGAGACACAAAGTCATAAAATACCAGGATCTGCAGGCAGAAACGAGAGCCATGTGGAAGAAAGATACCCAGACAGTTCCAGTAGTAGTAGAAGCAACTGGTCTTATAAAAAATAATTTATAATCATATTTAGATATGTTACCAATTCATGTAACACCATACGAATTGCAGGAGTCATTACTGGGCACATTGTGGGTGCTCCAAAGAGCACTTTTGGCTAACATCAAAGAGTGAAACAATACTAATTTCATGAACTTTAATCGTACTTTGACTTAGGAATGGGATCCATTCCCATCATGATATTAGAAACCCAAAAGACTTGGAGAAATTAAAAAAAAAGTTTCTATAGGAATGAGAAGTGTACTAATTGGTTCTCTGACAGAGTCGCTGATGCATGGAACAGACTACCAAATTACATTAATGCAAGTACTAGTTTAGGTATTTTTAAGAACAGCCTGGACATTTATTATGGGAACAAGTGTTTTGGTATATTGGCAAGCTAGAAGGGCATTAATGCCCATGCTTGAAACATTATGTAAAAAGTTGATACAGAGCCTGAATATTAAACTTAATTCAATGTATTCAGGGGACTGAGCTTAGCTCAAATTATTTAATAATTCAATCAAACAGAAAAGCCAGGAAGAATCACTCAACTTCAGTACCTCTGCCAAATGCTGGGTTAAGCACTCTTAACCAGGATATTAACCATTGTAATATTAGTAAAATCAGTAGTCAGACTCATAAAATCTGCAGAAAACAGTAGGAAAGAATGCTGCAAGAATGATATTCAGGGAAAGCACTAACCAGTTGCTTTCAGATGTTTTATGAACAGGCTTGGATCCCTGTCCTGTCACCTAACTGATTATCCAAAAAAGTCAAAAGTAACCATTCTTACAACAAATGTTCCTGAAAGTGGTACTTTAGTTAAAATTCACCAAATGGCAAACCCGAGTCAGCATACAGACTCAGACTAGGCTTGCATGGCTAGGTACAAAATTACTTCATAGATTTAAGTCCAGTCTTATTAAACTTAATAAACATTAATTGATAGAGTTACAATAAATACAGTCAGACTACAGGTTTCAGACAAAGATGATTATAGCCAAATATGTTTAACACATTTGAACAGATTTGGACCAAATGAAGCCTTATAGTTTCATAACGCTCATATGCTATCAACAGGGAGCATCTATGAATAGAAAACATGAACAGGTAGGTTCTCATAACAATCCAGTTTACCTCCAGGGCAAGGCAAAAACAAATGAGCAAGGCTGTTCATCAAAATGCTAATTTTGCTAATCTTTGGTATGGTCCACATTGTAAACAGAGAGGCAATAGTAAAGGTAGGATGAGACAAAGGGGACATCTGCCATGGGTGCAAGGTGTTAAAGAGCATGACTGGGACATGCTGATCTTTTATGTACCAGCATATTTGAATGCCGGTACAATTTGATACTGCTCTTCAATAATACTGAAGCACTTTTGTAGCAAGCAGCTTACTACACCTGAGAAGCTGAAGTTCTTTTTTTTTTTTTTTTTTTTTTAACTCCTTACCTAAGGAGCAAGGTTCAGACATGGGATCTGGTTAGTAACTGAGTTTTAAGAACACTAGCCAGCTAACAGACCTTTTTTCCTCCACAAGTTATGATTGAGGGGTGCCAGTTTAAAGAATGGCACAAGGTGCTAAAAAGCCAATTAAGATTCTGCTTAGAGGTACAAACAAAGACTCAGACTCAGATAGGCAGCCAAAGGGCTACCATCTAGCCTAAGATACTTACGAATGAGAATGACACAAGAAGAAAACTTAAAGCATGGAAGATATATAAATCAAACAGGATCCCTATCACCTTTCAAAAATATAGAAAACTAAGCAATCTAAAATCTTGGTAAAATAATGACATAAAAAATAGCATAATAGCTTACAACAACCACAGATGAACTATACAAAATGCTTCAAGAACTCAATGAATAGTGTACTCAGACCAGGGAGTAAGCTCAAAACAACTAACTCCCCTCCACATCCAGCTATAATGCAGGTAGTGAATTCAACTTACACTTTATAAATGCTGCCATTTCCCTTATAAAACAACAGTTATCTTCCACTATACCATGCATTATTACCTCTCAGATGTTTACTTTTTCTATCAACACTGTCCCAACTAAAACTATCCAAAAGCTATTACTAAAGTTAAACACTATAGCTTTAGTATCGCTTCTCCTACAGAGTATCCAGTAAATATACAAAACAGACCATCGTATACCTTGCATCCATGCTAGTCAGCCAATCTGTACTGGAATCCTATGTACCCATTCTTTGGGCTCAGTCCTATATAATCCCTTTCCATAGGAGATGCACCTCTCTTGAATTCTCAGGCTATAGACCCATCCTACCTCTGCTCTATATAATTCTAAAAAAAAAATGTGCCTATATCCAAACTCTCACATACTGTACCTTCTAAGCAATAATTTGCTCTCAATAACTCAGCATAGGTTTCATCCAGGCCATAATGTGGAATGGACTCTGCTGCCCTCCTCAAGTACAGTAAATACAGAGTATAACCAGGATGAAATCCTAACATCCTTATCCATACTGTTAGCTAAAGTATTTGGTATGATATCTCATAAGCTGTTCTGAAGTATTGTGTCAGACCTACAATTGAGCATTAACAAAATAAAATGGGTCAGTAACTGTCCTAGTCAATGGAAGCATTCTGTTTATTAACAGGAAACTTGATCTACCTACCAGTCACTGTTAGCCTTTCACAAGGGTCCATTTTTAGACATTTTCCTTTCAACATAGCCATCAGCCAAATGCATACTGCCTTCAAACCTGCCATACTACTTCAATAGACAGGCAACTCGGCAGTAATATGTTCTGTTGAGTACATGTTAATTTTCCAAAATGCGCAAGCATCAAAACATAGGTATCGATGCCAACATTTCAAAAACCAGCTTTTGAAAAGTATCAAAAAAATTTGTTAACCACACATTCAGACCTAATATGTCTAAACAGTGGTAATGCTACAGAAAAGGGTTTTCTAAGATAAAATGTAGGGTTAAGGGGCAGGTTGGAGGCTTAAAGTTAGTATGCAATAGGAGAGCAGGTAGACTTTTTAGGTTCATAGGTTCATAGGTTCATACTAGGCTATCTGTCCTAGGGCATTTATAAGCCTAGCCAGAATGTGTTTGGCTTTCACCACCCATTTTAAATTTATTTTGCTATGCCCTTTTTCGAGGTTAGTATACTGTGCCTCTGTCTAACAGTGACACAGAAGTGATACCCGGGGTAAAGCTACGATCTCCCATCCACTCATCAAGATTCCTCTTGAAGAGAGTCATTGAGGGACTCTGCCTAACCTGGACTGGGATTTTATTCCAGAGTGAAGGGAGCCTCTGGGTTATGAATCTGTCCCTCCAGCATGTCCTATTTATTTCAGTGCTGAGGTTCAAGTCTCTCGAGCACGTAGCTCGATGGGATTTGGATTTTCTGAGGTGTAGCATATCCATTAATTCCGGGTTTAACATGGCTTTATATGTCAGGCACAGATCGCCTCTGAACAGGCGGTATGCCACTGAGTAGAGCTGGAGTTTCTTTAACCGGGCAGCATATGGCATCTGTTTGAGCCCTTTGATCCTCTTGGTGAGGTACTTTTAGGGTCTTTCCAGTTGCTGCAGGTGTCTGGTAAGGTACATCCCAAAAGGGGCATTGTACTCTATTATGGGCCTGATGAGGGATGAGTAAAGAGGCACGATGACCTCCCCTGATCTAGATGTGAATCCCTTCATGTTTAGGTGGGCTATATAAAATGTTTTTCTAACCACTTTGGCCACGTGGTTGTCAAATGAGAGATTGCTATCAACTTGGGTCCCCAGGTCCCTAATTACTTCTTTTGTACTTAATGGATTACCACCTATGTGGTAATTTGTGGGCACTTTGTTTTTGCCAAAGGGGATGACTATACACTTTTTGGCATTTAGCTTGAGGCCATGGCTCTGGCACCAGTTGTCTGTTTCTATGAGGCCCTTTTGGAGGATGCTTGTGTCGTCCGGAGAGTCGATTATGGCACCCAGTTTGCAGTCATCTGTGAACTTGGTCAGCCACAGTCCTTCCGTGTTGGCCTGTACCTCCGAGAAATATATACCAAAGAAGAGAGGTCCCAGGACTGAGCCTTGTGGGACACCACTTGTAACTGGTTTGGAGTCTGACATGGCTCCAGCAATTCTAACCATGTGGGTTCTGTCCTTGTGCCAGTTTGCAATCTATCTAGTGACATAGGGGTTTATATTTAAGCTGGTGAGCTTATCTATAATGCCCGAGTGGGGTATTGTATCGAAGGCTTTTGCGAGGTCCAGGTAGGCTGTGTGGACCACCTTCTCCTCGTCAATGGTCTTGGTGACTGTTTCAAAGAAATCAACCAGGTTTAAGAGACAGGATCTGCCCTTAACAAAGCCGAACTGGGTAGGCTCCAGTGTCTGTAGGTCCCCAATATCTTTATTTATGAGGTCCATGATGATCCTTTCCATAGCTTTGCAGACCAAGCTAGTCAGGCTTATGGGGCAATAGTTTCCAGGATCCGTTGAGGCACCACCTTTATGGAGAGGGACCACTGTTGCTGTACGCCACTCTTTGGGCACATATCCTGTAGTAAGGCTGAGATTGAACAGTAGTTTTATGTTTGGGTTTAGCTCTTCTTGGAGTTCATGTAGGATGCAGCCCGGGACACCGTCTGGTCCCATTTATGCTGTGTTTTTTGCTTTGGAGAGGGTGGCTCTTACCTGAGCATCTGAGATGTCAGGGGGGCAGGACTCTGCTGGGAAAGATATTTGCCCTTTTGGTGGGGGGGGGGGGTTTGAGCTGAACCTGTCAGCTAGGATGTTGGCAATGTCTGTGGGTTCAGTGTATTTTTTGTCATTTTGTACTAATTCTGAGCATATCTGGGAATTACCACCCAGGTTCCTTACATAACTAAAGAAAGCCTTGTGATTATCCTTAGTGTCCTGTGCAATATTTCTCTCGAAGCTGGCCTTAGACAATTTTATGAGTGCCCGTAGTTTTTTGCTAATACTGATCAGTGATGCCTTCCCTTTTTGGGATTTTGCTCTATCATTTAGTAGCTTCCTCCTTCTATTGTATAGTTTGTTTATGGCTGGGGTCCACCAGACAGGACGTCTGCCTTTGGAGGATTGGGTCTTGGTTTTATTTGGGATCGCATGATTCATGCATTCCTGAAGGTGTTCATAGAATGCGTTTATAAAGGATTCTGCGGTCTGGGCCGTATTTTCCACAGGCCCGGGCGCTTTGAAGGATTCCACATCGGTTTTGAGGAGTGTGAAATTTGCTTTAGAGAAGTTTTTCACTGTGGTTTTCTGGGCAAGGGGTGGGGGTCGGGATGTGAATATCCAGTGAGATTAGTTTATGGTCTGATCTTACCAGTGAGGGATACACTTCTGGTCTGGAGCATAGAGTCCCCATGTTGGTGATGATCAGGTCCAGTATGTTTTCCCCTCTTGTGGGAGTGGTAACAAGTTGTTCCACAGCATTTGAGTTTATAAATTCTAGGAACCTTTGGGCTAGGGTGTTGGAGCTAGAGTAATGCTTCCAGTCTATGTTTGGGTAGTTGAAGTCGCCCAATATAATGGTGTTTGGAGAGATCTTCATATTTTCCAGTGTTCTCAGAAAGGCTGAGCGGGGTTCCTGGGTTTGGGAGGGTGGTCTGTAGCAGGCTATAAACTGGAAGGCAGTTGTTTTTTTTTTGGCATTAGTATCCCATGCCAACATTTATCGTACACGTGCAATCAGTTTTCATCATCCAACAATTTCAGAATTCAATGAATTCAACACAACATCATTTCCAAGTCATTTACTTGGTCAACAAATTGCAAATTAAGCATGTAGAATGACATTGGTTATGCTTGTGATATGTCACAATTCTTAACTATCACTCAAGAATATTTCTGTTCTATGGAAGACTGGGTAATAAAATTATAACTACTCTTAAATATTAAAAAATGCTAAGTTAATTCGATTTTCTCCTGTTTCCAAGCCATCTTAAAGAGCCTTAGTACTATTTCATTATTTCATTACCCACACTATGATAGAGTCTGTGTCTCACAGTACAGTGTTTGGGTAATGATAGATCAAAACATGAAATTCAGCCATAATGTCAACTATACGATGCACAAATCAATCTAAATGTCATGTCCAACATAAACTATATCAGTCTGATCATACCTGGATAACTATGACATGTAGCTTTCTACAATTCAGCCTGCTGTGTGCATCTTCCATACTAACCAGACTCTGATAAATGAACTAGACAAAAAAAATATATATTTAATAATACTGCTAAATTTGCCATTATTCCCAATAAACTTAAAATTGCATAGCCCTCAATAAACTGGGCTGGATAGAACTACAAAATAATGACAAATTGTATTTTCCTGGGCACAAAGATGTTTGAAGATGGTGACTGCACCTACGTAATTAAAATTCATTTATTTCTTGGGGGATAAAAAGTTATAGGAAATCTAAATAAGATATTAAAAACAAAGACATTATTATATTGTCAATTAATGGGATTCCCAATATGGCTGAGAAAGCTTGACTGCAATTAAGTTTTGTGCTGAAAAACTCAATGGGCTGGATTCACAAAGGCTTGCATGGAGTCTTAGAGTAGAGTAAGACTCCATGCAGCCATCATGTCCAATGAGTGATCCAGGAACAGCCTGCAGGGGCGTGCAAGAGAGCTCCTAAAATGGCTCTTACATGGACTGGGCTGGGATATGCAAATTACCTCAATTACAGGTGAAATGCATGCAAATGAGGTAGATTTGCGATTCAGGAAACCTGAACCTGTCCAAGTAAGAGCAGTGTTATTTGGAGAAATGTACTCAGTTGACAACTGAGTACCATTCTGCAAATAGCAAAACGGAGCCCTGACAGCTCCAAATAAAGGTTGCATCCATTGCAGGAAGCATGCCAATGGCCAAATATACTGCCATTGGAAATGTTTCCTGATGCAATATGAAAATACAAATAATTTTTTTTCTCCGATTTCCGATGTTTAAGCATAGCGCAGCGCCGCGCAAATGGGCTGCACTCTAAAACCCAGAAAACTAAAAATTAAAACCTACAAATGTGGATCTTATTTAAATTGTTAATGTACAATCCAACCTTAGAGGTTGCTAAGGGGGGAAGCTCAGTCTAAGAGATGTAACCAAGCATTAGTCGGCCATCCTATGTAAATGAGGGTTAGGATAGTGAATCGCAAGTTTACATAGCAAATGAGCATAGTCAGTGGAGTGTAGGAGTAGGATAAGGGGAGTAACAGAGTAGAAGATAGGTGACATCACGAGGGGGTATGTATGAAAGAAGTGAAGCTCATTGGAGCAGAGTGGCATGTGTCTGCTGTCATTTACACATCATGGAAAGAGGTATGTCAACAGGTAGGCTAGGGAAAGGCAAGAAATGGAAGGTGTATGCCGTGGATAACACCAAAGTTTCTTGCTGAGCGCGCATACGTGCGTGTGCGCGCCTGTAAACCCGAGTAAGACAGAGTGCGCACGTGTAAGCATGTGTGCGCACGTTTAAGCCAGAGTAAGCATGTATAAGGCTGTTTAAAGAGTTGTAAGCATGTTTGCGCTGGTGTGTGCACGTTTTAACCCGAATAAGCAAGTTTTAGTCCATGTAAGCATGTGTGCGTGCGTGTTAGCTGCTGTGCATGTGTTTGCGCTTGTGTGTGCGGCACTCCCCCCTGAAGAAACAGAAAGGAAAAAGGAAGCACCACAAATAGTAGGAAGCTACCAGGGAGTACTAGCAGAGCTAGCAGGTGAAAACAATCAGAATCAGGCAATTACACAGGCAGTACACTAGCCCAACCCAGCCTAGCACTTAAAACTCTGCAAACAACAGTCATTAAGTTTCTCACAACAGACACTGCAGTAAGCTAATAGAAGTGAAAACTGAAAAAGCTTTACTGAGACAAAGAAATGTTAGGGGCTACCATTGCTGTTATAAGGCAACATATGCAACATGCTGAGGGTGATGACAATGGAAATGCTGCTGGACAACCCACAGTGAGGAGACGGAGAAGAGTGTACAGGCCCAGGGTAACCTACCAGGGGCTGCATGAGCTGGAGATAGTGGAGCACTATAGAGTGGACAGAGACCTCCTGCAGCAAATTGTTGAGCTGTGCAGGCCACCCCTCACACACAGAACCAACAGAGAGGAACCCATTCCAGTGGAAACCAAGGTATGTGTTGTCCTAAGAATATTAGCAACAGGTACCTTCCAGAGACCAACTGTTGAAATGATGGGGATATCACAGGCATCAGCATCCAGGGTACTGCACCAGTTCCTGGATGCCATGTCAGCATATGTCGGTGATCATGTATATTTCCCCAATTCCCGTGAGGTATTGGCCAGCAATATGCATCTCTTCCAGCAAATAGTGGAATACCCTGAGGTAGTGGGAGCAATAGACTGCATGCACATACGCATCAAAGCACTAGCCGGTGAGCGGGGTAGGGTCTACTTCAACCGTAAGGGCTTCCCCTCCATCAACTGCCAGGTCATGTGTGATGCCCAGGGCATAATACTGAATGTGTGTGCTGGCTGCCCTGGAAGCTACCATGATTCCCATATCTGGCATCTGATGCAGCTGTACCAGACATTTGCCAGTGGGGACATCCCACATGGTCACCTCGTGGGGGATGCTGGCTATGCACTGGAGCCATGGCTGATGACACCCATCAGAAACACACAAACACCTGAACAGGAACGCCATAATGAGGCACATGCACAAACACGTAATGTAATAGACCGTGTGTTTGGGCTGCTCAAGTCACAGTTCCGGTGCCTGGACACATCTGGTGGAGCCTTGCAGTACTCATCAACTACATGTACCCAAATTGTCATGGTATGTGCTATGCTACATAATATGATCCTGCGAAAACAGCTGCAGCAGGACCAGCATAGGCCTGGGCCAAACAGCCCCCCACCATTGCCAAGGCCATCACAGGCAGAACGTGACTCGGAAGAGGAACAACATGTGCCTGCCCCAGTAGGCAGAAGGAGGCATGCCCAGTATGCTTTGGCCTTGACAAAGAGGCAACGCATAGCACATACAGTGGCTCAGTAGGAACTCTGGAAATGATACCTCTCTCTGACTCACACATATAGTACAAGGGATGCCTAAGTTGACACTACCTGCTTTCAAATATGTACAGGGAGTGTAGTATGTGCATCCGACATATGCAGCCCTGCAGCACCACCTAAGGCATGATTGCCATGTGTTAAGCAATATAAAGCAGTGCTAAACAGCAATTACCACCATGTAGTATATACAAACAAAATCGCACACACCAACTAGCACAACTGTGGTCAATGTTGAGTAATATTGGGCAACGTCCAGCAATGTTGGTGAATATTGAGCAATGTTGGACAAGCCTGGTCTAAGTAGGGCATAGCTGAACAAAAGCCAACATGCTCATATTTGTTTAACTGGCCCTTAAGCAGTTTGGTCTGCTCAGTATGAAAATATAAAGCAGTGATGGGCCTCGAACCCAGGATACTGTGCACTATAGTCAAAGTACTGAGCCAATAAACCATGACAGTATTGCAGTGGTCAGCCTGTATGAAGGAATGTTGATAAGTCTATGCAAAGTATCTCAAGGAAACCCTGCAGGCACAGCATAATCCCTGTCGAGTTATGACACAAAGGTGAGTCCTGCAGTAAGAACAGAACCTGACTTCCAACACACACAGTATAAATGTTAATATCGGTCATGTTCGCACACATCAGCAAATGTAGTGGACCTGAGTTAGCAACATACTTAAAGGTCACACTGGGTATGCTCACACACTTGAATAAATACGACAAATGTTAGGCAACAAAACACGGAAAGCCTGAACTGGGCATGCTCACACACTTAGGCCATGTCTGAATACAGCAGTGGGCAACACATATCTGGAAGTTGCATGTGTCAACCCAGGAACCTGTCACTATCCAGCAATCCACCTTGTGCACACAGTTATATGACAACAGACACATTTATAATATAGTGGAACCCTGTCACAATCAAATATGTTCTGCAGATACTGAAGTTGTTCATAGAAACTGGTAAAGCAAAGACAATAAAGACCCGCAAACAGTATCAGCAATAAACATTGTGCATCCTGAACATTAGCATAGGTTTAGAGGACAATACTAGGCTATCTGCCCTAGGGCATGTACAAGCCTAGCCAGAGTGTGTTTGGCAATCGCAACCCTGTCAGATTACTACACTGTGTGTGTGAATAGCAGGTCACACAAGATAGCCCATGTACATTTAGGCTAGTGTGCCTCTGTCTAGCAGGGACACAGAAGATATCCCAGGGGTAAACATACAATCACCCATACAGTCATCAAGATGTCTCCTGTAGGTGGTCAGTGGGTGGCTCTGCCTATGTGAAACTGGGATTACAATCTGGAGTGAGTGGAGGCTCTGGGATAAGAATCTGTCCCTCCAGCATATCCTATTAACATCTGTGCTGAGGTATACATCCCTGGAGTGTGTAGCTCCAAGGGAGTCAGATATCCTGAGGTGGAGCATGTCCAGTAAATCTGGCTTGGGTATATCTGTAAACAACAGGCACACATCATATCCGAGTAGGTGGTAAGCGACTGAGTAGTGCTGGAGTTACTGCATCCGAACTGTGCAGGGCATCTGTGTGAGTCCCTAGATCTGCTTGGTGAGGAACTTCTGTGGCCAGTACAGTTGCTGCATGTTTCGGGTAAGGTACACCCCGAATGTAGCATTGTAACCAAGCATGGTTGTGATGAGTATAGGGGCACAATGACCTCACTCGATCTAGATGTGAAACCATATGGGATAAGGTGGCCCACATAGAAGATGTGTCCAACCACTTTGGCAATGTGAATGACAAAGGCGACAGTATGAACAAGTCATGTCCCCAAACCCCTAACAACTCCTACCGTATGTAATGGAATACTACCTATGTGGTAATGTGTGGGCATGTTGTTAATCCCAAAGGGGATGACTATGCAACTAATGGCATTTAGCTGTAGGGCATGGCTCAGGCACCAGTCATCCATCTCTGTGAGACCCTATTTGAGTATGCATGTGGCAGCTGGAGAGTTGATCATGGCACCCAGTTTGCAGTCAAGTGCAAACATGTTCAGCCATATCCCCCCTGTGGTAGCCTGTACGTCAGACAAATATATACTGAACAAGAGAGGTCCCAGGACCGAGCCGTGTGGGATGCCACGTGTAACTGGTGCATAGTCAGACAAGGCACCTGCAATTCTGATCATGTGGGTGCTATCCCTGATCCAGATAGCAATCCATCGTGTGAGATATGTGTCCATATCGACGCTGGTGAGCCTATGCATAATGGCCCAGTGGGTTATTGTGTTGAAGGGTTTGCAAGGTTCAGGTAGGCTGTGTGGACAACAGTCCCTATGTCGATGGACCTGTTAATCGTTTAAAGAATACAAACAGGTTCAAGAGGCAAGATCTGCCCACAACAACGCTGAAATGTGTAGGACACAGTGTCTGTAGGTTCCCGATGTCTATGTGTCTGAGTCCCATGACAATACTCTCCATAGCTTTGCAGAACAGGCTAGTTAGGCTTATAGGGCAATATTGTCTGTGGTCCATTGTGGCATCAACTCTGTGGAGTGGGACCACTGTCGCTGTACGCCATTCCTTGGGTACATATCCTGTAGTAACTCTGATATTGAGCAGTGATGTAATGTGAGGGTTACGTCTGTCATGAAGCTCGTGTAAGATGCAGGCCGGGACACCATCTGGTCCCATTGATACTATGATGTACGCTTTGGGGAGGGCATCACTCACCTGTTACTGTGTGATGTCAGGGAGGTTATACTCTGTTGGGATGGATAGTTGCTCCTTAGGGTGGATTGGGGGAGACATCTGCACTGAACCTGTTTGCTAGGATGTTGGCAATGCCTGTGAGTTCAGGGTACATTTAGTCAGTATACAGTAACTCACAGCATATCAGTGAGTGTCCACCCAGGTTCCTGACATAACTGAAGAAGGCCGTGTGATAGTCCTACGTGTCTGGTGCAATTGTCCGATAGAAGTGGCCTATAGAAAAGTTCATGAGTGATCGTAGCTGTCTGCTAGTACAGATCACAGATACCTTCCCAGTCTGGGATTGTGCTCTATCATGTAGTAGCATCCTCCTGACATTGTACAGCTTATTAATGGCTGGGGTCTACCAGACAGGTCCCCTGCCATTGGAGTAGTGAGTCCTGTTGTTATTTGGGATAGCACAATCCATGCAGTCCACTAGGTGCCCATAGAATGTATATGTAAAAGATTCAGCAGTGTGAGCTGTATTTGCCACTGTCTCAGGGTGTCTGAAGGATACCACCTTGCTTTGGTGAAGTGAGACATTGGCTCATGAGAAGTTCACCAAGATTACCCAGGATGGGTGTGTGGAGGGTATATGTATGTCCAGTGAGATACATGTATGTTCTGACCTTACCAATGAGGGGTATATCGCTGGTGTGGAACATAGAGTCCCCATGTTGGTGATGATCAGGTCCAATATGTATTCCCCCTTGTGGCTGTGCTGACTGTTTATGCCATAGCATATGAGTCTACAAATTGTAGCGACTGTTGGGTGAGGGTGTTGGGGCTTGAGTAGTATCCCCAGTCAATATTTGTGTATATGAAGTCACCCAATATAATGGTGTTTGTGGAGACCTTCATATTTTCCATAGTTCCCATGAAAGCCGAGTGTGGTTCCTGAGTTTGGGAGGGTGGTCTGTAGCAGGCAACAAACTGAAAGGCAGTTTTGCACAATGGTAGTTGTATATGTATGGTCTGTGATGCTTTGTGCAGTGCTACTAACCCGGAGGTGTGTGTATCTGTGATGTATATGGATACTCCCCCTAGTTGTATTGTCTGTTCCATGTCTTGTTGTCAGAAAGCATGGTATGAAACATAACCTGGTAGTGCTGGTGTGCATAAGTGAGCATGAACCAGGCATCTGTTAGTGCACAGATATTGCTATCCTCCATACTGAGGAGAGTCCTGAGTGGCTGCAATATGAGGGTAATGCAGCTGGTGTTGAGCAGCATTACCCTTAGTTTAATTTAACCTGTAATGTCTATGGAGGTGGGTTTGTCTTTTGAGCCCTGCTTAAAAAAGGCACTATGGAGGTAGCAAGAGCCTTAGCCAGCATTCAAACGTCCAAGGGTGACAGGTGCAAGCTGTCCATAGTGAAGCTACGTGGCATGTTGAGCATGTCACCACAGGCTGACAGACACTGTATCCCCTATGAATGAAACAAATTTGTTAGGCAACTGTTAAACGTGGTATGTTTGTCTGTATATTGTGACATCATAATTGGTGGGTGTAACATGCTAGACAAGGTCAGGGTCATATTGGCCTGGGCTACATGATCAGAGTGTTCCTCCATGTATCATGTCATGTGGTCCAGGGAGTAACGTCTGAGGTTTTATGCACCAGCATGGACAATGATGGTGCCAGTCCTGTACTTGCTTTGGAGTGACCTGACTGCCTGTGTTATGTGGCAGATCCTGGCACCCGACATGGTACGTCAGTGTATCTGACAATAAGTGTCGCCTATTACAAGTGTATTAGGTATGTTGTTTAGCCCGAAGGGCAGTGACTGTGTGGCACACTGACATTGTGAACTATGTGATATGTGGGTATTGTAGTGGGGTAGGAGTTGTGTGTGTGTCTGCTTTGGAGGTCTCTGCTGCTTAGGCAGAGTACATTTACAGCATCCGAGTATGTCTATGTGTGATAATGTGGTTTGAGTGCTGTCGCTAGAGGATATGTGAGACTGATATGTGGTGTGTGTGGTTACCTTCACCACCTGATAGACTGTGCCAGTCATGGGTCGAGAGAGTTCAGCACCCTGTATGTCTCTATAGGTGCATCTCACACATATATCTGAGTTTGTCGGGAGGAGGAGAGGGTTGTCTGTGTACATGAGGCAGATGTGACATTGTGTCAATATTACAAAATTCACCAGCTGGATTGGGGAGTACACACAAAACCGACCCCTGGACATGGCAGGATATTATGATGACACACTCTGTAGCCTGATCACAAAGGATCAGTAGGGTGTTAAGTGTGTAAAGGAGTATAACAGGGATTAGTGCTCATGTTCCTTGGTGTTTTGTAAAGAGTAGCTGAGAAGGAGTCCAGACTGAATCATGACACCTCCTTCAGATATGTCATAAATAGCAATGTACACCCATATATGTCCTAAGTCAGGGCCAACTGTACCTGACTGACAATGCCGACATCCTGACAGACAGGCCCATATGTACATACCCACCTCCCACTGACAAAAGGCCATATCATCATACCAGGAGATATCACATGTAGAATGGATGAGCAGCTACCCCCACTGCCAAAAGCATGGCAGCAAGTGGAATACATTGATTTCCAATATGCGTTATGCACAAACTACAGAACAAACAGATACTGCACCTGAACAGTCAGCCGAGCCTCACCCTCTACACAGGATGTGGAACTGTTGAATGTGTCACAGCAACATATGGCACTCCCCACAATTGTTGGTGCACAACACACCATGGGAAGTCAAGTCCAGTATGCCTATGAAGTCTGATCTGCAAGGTCATGGAGTCCATCATGGTTGCACTCATAAACAGAGCTATTGGAAGCTGACATACACACAACCCTACCAACTGGGGTATGTTCATGTGTGGATCATGGTTCCCCAACATGCTAGACTGTTTGCAAGGCAGCCACCCAGGACATACATCAATGAACATATCTACACATGTCTCACATAGACTTTGAATAGCCCTTTATCAGCATCCCAGACACATGTAGTATCCACAAAACCAACAAGCTGTGCATAAATATGTGCTGACATATGACGGAATGTCAATGTGTCCACAGATAGATCACACAAGGTAAGGATTCTGAGGTCTTGTTCAAGCTGTTGACACCTGCTCACCCACATGGACCATTCCTTGAATGGCATAAAACAAAGTGTACACACATCACCATGTCCAGTCTGATGATGTCATCATCCTATAAATACAGCAGGAGCAGGACACCACCCAGTAAAGCAAATAGCGTGCTGTGTTAATGCGTCTTTCTCTAGTATCATAACATAGTTAGGTAGGGGTTTGAATCCTGCAAACAGTGAGTGTGTGTGTGGGGGGTGTCTGTATGTGTGCAGTTTCCTTTGAGAGGTGTTCCCTTTTTGGAGACTGGGAAAACTCACTAAAAGAGGTACATTCCTCTTTGGAAAGTCTGATGATGTCACCATCCTACAAATAAAGCAGGAGAAGAGAAACCAGCCAGTAAAGCAAATAGCGCGCCATGTTAATGCGTCTCTTTCTAATATCATAACATATCTAGGTAGGGGTTTTAATCCTGCAAATGCTGACAGTGGATATGTGTGTAGTTTCCTTTGAGAAGTGCTCCCATTTTGGAGACTGAGAAAACCCACTAAAAGAGGTACATTCCTCTTTGGAACGACTGATGATGTCACCATCCTACAAATACAGATGGAGAAAAGAAGCCATCTAGTAAAACAAATGGCGCGGCATGCTAATGCATCGATCTCTCGTATCATAACATAGGTAGGGGTTTGGATCCTGCAAACGTTGATGGGGTGTGTGTATGTGTGCAATTTTCTTTGAAAGGAGTGCCCTTTCTGGGGACTGGAAAACACACTAAAAGAGGTACATTCCTCTTTGGAAAGACTGATGATGTCACCATCCTACAAATACAGACGGAGAAGAGAAACCACCCAGTAAAGCAAATAGCGTGACATGTTAATGCATCGCTTTTTAATATCATAACATAGTTAGATAGGGGTTTGGATCCTGCAAACACTGGCTGTGTGTGTGTGTGTTGGGGGGTGTATATGTGTGCAATTGTCTTTGAAAGAAGTGCCCTTTTTTGGAGACTGGGAAAACACACTAAAAGAGGTACATTCCTCTTTGGAAAGACTGATGATGTCACCATCCTACAAATACAGACGGAGAAGGGATACCACCCAGTAAAGCAAATAGCGTGCCATGTTAATGCCTCGCCCTCTATTATCATATCATAGTTAGGTAGGAGTTTGGATCCTGCAAACGCTGGGGGTGTATGTGTGCAATTGTCTTTGAAAGGAGTGCCCTTTTTAGAGACTGGGAAAACACACTAAAAGAAGTACATTCCTCTTTGGAAATACTGATGATGTCACCATCCTACAAATACAGACGGAGAAGAAAAACCACCCAGTAAACCAAATAGCACTCCATGTAAATGCATCTCTCTCTCTCTAGTATCATAACATAGTTAGGTAGGGGTTTGAATCCTGCAAATTCTGACTGTGGGTTGGTCAATGCAGTGTGGATTTTGCTTTTACTATGGTATGACATATTATGATTACAACAGTAAGTGCATTGCACACATCAGGTATCTGCGTGGCAAATATATATGTGTACATGTCCCCTCAATCAGTACATAGGTGTGAAGCCTGCATACTGCATGAATACATTTGTTTCCATTGACAGGTTGTGCCGCTGCGTCTCAGATCATAGGTCACATATGTATGTATGTGACAAGGCCGTCCACTGTCGTGTTCTGTAGCCAAGGTCATCTGTGCCACACACACCCATGACAGTTACTTAATAGTAGTGTGAGTGAGGGTATATGCCTGGGGTATATGTCAGACATGTTCATACACAACAATGACTGCCAATAATGGACAGTCTTTACAGGTGTACAACTGCCTTGTGGATATGCATTCAGGCCTCTAATGTCTTATGTGATACACCTTGGGACTCCACAATACCTATGGATATGTGGATACCAAGGGATACATGACATAACATGAGGCTGTATGTACGCATTGGTACCCAACATACATGTTGAGGGCTACCACCTGTGTGGTACTGAAGGGATAGTATGTATAGTACATGAGGATGACTATGCCATAGTCAGCTTACTGCTATACAGCATGTATCAGACAACAGGTATCTGTCTGTATGATACCCTTGTGTAGGATATGCGTCCCATCCAGGGAATGCATTGTAGGCCAATGCATGCATTTCCAGATTTGGATGGACACATCCCTAGTGTGTTTGCATGTACCTAAGGGGGTCATATGCCAAACAGGTGTGGTCACAGGAATGGGTGGCGGTCATTACCACTGGTTAGTGTTATAGTTTAGCACCAGAAGGATCCAACTGTTACTGAGTTCCCTACGACTGTGTGTCATTTGTCAGGACATCATCCAATGATTGCTTATAGTCATGCTGTTGAGGTTGTGTATACTACCAGACCACAAATCATTGAGAGATATTAACGGTATCACCCACAGCATAGTGTCAACCCATGTCATACACACATGTCTACCCATGTTAGTACATAACTGTAGTAGAATGCATACTGGCTATTGAAAGATACTATGAGATGTTAACATTGTGTATGACAGGGTATGCCACACGTCCCATGGGTCCACTATGCACGTACATGCAGACAGTACACACCCACCATGTTCACAGATGTACACTTGCCAATCTGTACTGCACACATCACAGACGTACTGCCCACTCACTAACACATGCTGGCAACACATTATACTTCAGCCAAGTGGCACATGGGTGGACAATACATACTCAGACCTAACAGTGGTGTAAACAATGCTACATTGACAATCAGAGCTGTTAGGTATGTCTGTGGCCTTTCCACTTGCTGTAGTTGTCATGTGTGGTACATACCACATGAGGCATTGTGATGACTAGAGGGGAGCACCGACCTATATTTCCCTAGATGACACACCTTTTGTGATGACACGTACCACGTAGACAGATTACATGACTACTGTGGCACTGTGATTATCAAAGGGGAGCCTACTGTCCACCGGTATCCTGTGTTCCCTTCTGACACCTTCAGTGTTAGGCAGGCTACCACCTATGTAGCAGTTACTGCGTAACGTGTTTTGGAATGGGGTATGGCACTGCAGTATCATCACTGGTGTTCAGTCCATTCCTTGGACAACAAGCACCTGTTGCAGTACATATGACCCTGTGTCTCCCGCTCTCTCTCTCTCTCTCTCTCTATATATATATATATATATATATATATATATATATACATATATACATATTTATACATATCTATACGTATATATCCATATATATATATATATATATATATATATATATATATATATATATATACATATCTAGCCATATCTATACATATCTATCCATATCTATCCATATCTATACATATCCATTCATATCCATACATATCCATACATATCTATATATATCTATATCTATCCATATATATTGGTATATATCTATATTTATCCATATATACCCATATATAACAATATATATCCATATATATATCTATATATATCTACATATATCTATATCTTTTATATGTATATATGTATATATAGATCTATATATCTATAATTATATATATATATATATATATATATATATATATATATATATATATTTATATATATATATATATATATATATATATATATATATATATATATACATGTATATATACACATACATCTAAACATCCATTGCTGTACATATAGCTGCACATATAGGCACATATATTGCCCACCTTTCATGGTGGGGATGTCAATTATGCAACAGTTGTGAGACATACGGTTATGTAATACTATTGCACAATGTTGTGCAGAATACATTTTGCTGTCCTCAGGCCGTATAGCTGTAGCAGGCCTCACTGACTGTAGCTCAGTCCCACAGCATTTAACCACCACATGACATATACCGGCACTGCTTGCTGTCTGCAATGCCACACACTACAACCTACATACATATGTGCACATAGCACCCTTCAACAACATACATATGTCCAGCCTTCACTAACAGTTGCAGTACATCCCTTGCCCTATGCAAATGCACATGTACATATAGATATGAACTGCTGCCACATATGGATGATTCACAGTATATAGGGTACCCTTCAGACACATCTTTCGGATGTCAGCAAATACATATCTGTTACATACCTTATCTTTGTATTCCTCACCTCCGTCTGTTGTAGGTGTTGTATTTTTTTTTTTTTGGTTTTGGTTTCCTCTGTGTGTTGCTGTTTGTTTTCAGTGTCTGTCTCCTACTGCCTGTTTGTATCCATCTGTCTGTCTGTCTCTTTCTGTCTCTCTCGCTCGCTCTCTCTCTCTCTGCCAGTTGGTGCAATGATATTATTGCATGTGTGGACAGCAGATACAGGCTGCTTTTCTAAGTATCTGCACATGTGCATGTGATGGCCTCTGCACCAATTGGTGCCCACCATTTAGTAATTGCATGCAGCCTGCTGTGTGGTAATTGCAGTTCTCACTGTGATTTCAGGACACTGCTATAAAATGATAGGTTAGGTAGGCGTAGCCCTTTCAGTTTTGCAAGGTGGGGACCATGCTTATTTGCTGTGGACACTGTTGTCTCTGTCAGAAGGTTGGTATATGTCTCATATCTGGATTCTGATCATATGTATTACTACACCTTTTCTGATGTGCAAGCAGTGTCTACTATCACTTATTGAAATGTACCATTAAGTGGGATTCCCCACCTTTCTATCTACTGCTACTACTTTTCACAGGGAGTCTGAGGGGCACAGCTAACATTTGTTTGCAAATCAGGGATATCCCTATAAACCAGTCACAGTTGGGAGGCCTGGCCTCTAACCTATTCAAATATGCCAGTGTTTATCCTGCTCTGATACTGTGTAGGGTTTGTAAGGTGCTACTGTAACATTATTCACTACTAGCATGCTTGGTTCGCTTTTCACAGTCATGTCATGCAATTCCACAACACTTGCTGATTAAGGGCCACAGAACATGATTTGTGTTATGCCATTCCTATTCTCCCTTTACATTCACTCATTGTAATGCATGATATATTTCTTTCAGCACCAAGTTATTGCATATCTGCTGTGATGTAGTGGTACTTCATGCAGACTGGTGAGCCCAAGGTCTGGGGTTCGAGACTAACAGGTGTATTTTATTATGCTGCTGAGCAATACAAGGGCCCTGTCATACAGAGTGACTAAGGCACTTTTAAGCAGTTGTAAGCGGTTTTGCGTGGGTTTGTGTGATGCTTAACGATGCTTAGCTAAGCACACACAAGCTCACACTCGCGCAACCCTGCTAACTACTGCTTAAAAGTGCTTACTCCCACTAACCCCCGCACTAATTTCTTTGAAAGAAAAGAAAATGGGGAGATAAGAAAGTGGTGAAAAAGGGGGCACAAAGAGGGAAAGACAGTAGGGGAAACCAGCTGGGATGTGCAGGAAGGGTGTAGGGAAGGCCCATAGCAGTCCATTTCTGTACCAGCAACAGCTGTGCATATGTTCATAATTTGGTGTGAAATTTGCAACTTTTCTCCCCTGAGAGAGAGGTGAGGACAACAGAGTATGTTGTAGTGCCAGTTATAATTATGGGTTTACATGTCCAGCGGACATGTGTGCGAAATGGGCAGCTATGTATGGGGCATAATTTTTTTGTGGGAACAGATTGCCCTTTTTTTATTTTTTTTTTTCAGGTGAGAGTGGAATGTGAGGTAGGGGATGTAGGTATATTTGGGGAGGTATGTTGGGGAGGTAAACAGACAAGACAAACAAGATGCATACAGGGGCAGAATTTGACAAATGGGGTGGGTGAACACAATTGATGGGGAAGGTTGTTTGGAAATCGCAAGCCCATGAGCCCACAGATGTTAACAGTGGAACTGAGATCCCCACCCGTGGGCAGTCACCACTGCACCTTCACAGCCCCGAGGGTGGATGTACTGGGGGCTATGTAGGATGGGCAGGCTCACCCATGAGACGCACCACTCTTGCCTCAAGCTGGTGTAGGGGATCAGCGACTGAACGCTGGATCTCCCTATGCACCACAACCCGGACCCTTCGAAGGGTGACAGGTGGCCCTTCTCCGCCCATGCTTGCATGAGAGGGACGAGCCCCATCCCCTGCAGCACTTCCACCTGAAGGTGGCACAGGACCAACGGAGGAGGGGAGCCCGGGCTGAGTACCAGACCTGCTGGTGTCAGGTGCACTCGCCAGCTGAGGAGGGACAGTTGGGTCTGCTGGGACCGGCCTTCCCATATGTTCTGTGATTAGTGTGTTTAATTACAAGATAAGCAAAACAGCATTCCAGATTAGTTGTAACAGCATGCAATAATATTCCCATTAACCCAACACACCAAGGGTACAATAGTTGAACAGCAAGCATAACACATGCATATATTGAACCACAGTGGTTATTCCAACAGCATGCAGGGATGTTTGGTAGCAACAGGCCCCCATGATTGTGGTGTTCAGACAGGGCACATGCATCAGCATGAATGCAAATATTTATAGAACAATAGGACATATGTCCCAACAAATATTTAAGATTACACATACCCATTGAGGTGTGGAATTGCATGGTTTATGCACATACAGTAGGGTGTAGAAAATACCTCGGTTAACATCTTTTAATGACCTTTTCATCTACACTACATTCCTAGTGACTGCAAGTGTATATCCCCTACATGTATTATTACACTTGCCACCATACATTAGGTTGTGTAATGGGTTTGGCTAGTTCAATATATGCCTGAACTATATCTGACAAACTAACTGTCCAGGATGCGGATGTTACTGCTACATATTTCTTGATTGCATTTATATTTCTTTATCTACATATCTGGCATGTTTTCACATGACATTGTCACTTTGATGTATACAGAACCCTGCATTTCTTGACACACACTCACATTTTTGGGGAAAATATAACATGCTACACATGTGCCAGTTTTACTTATTCATGCCAGCCAGTAACTGACTGTTGTGGACTGTATATATGTTTCACAGCTACTAGCACTTCCATCACCCACTTTATATGGGACTGCACAACTCTGGGTTGTCAGTACCTTTTCAAACAGTACTGTTTGTATAATGCAAGGGTACAACAACATTTCAGACTCTGTGACACAGACACACTCTGGGTTTTAGACCTTTATTAATGACATTACACACTTTTCCACAGGCTCACTCCTTTATTTGTTTTAACGGTGTATATGGCAGACATGTCCAAGACATATTATAACTTTATTAATACATTAGCACACTCTTTTTTCAGGCTCACTCACTTATTTATATGACAGTGCCTGCAGAGATATTATTCCAGACATATTTTACCTTTCTTAATGGGTTTCTACACTCTTTTTCTGCCTCTCTGATGTTTTTATCTGACAGTACATGCAGAGGACTTATTCAGGCAATTTTATGGCTGTTTTATTGGACTACAACACTTTCTTTCATGCTCCCTCCCATATTTTATATAACAATACATGCAGAATAATTACTAACCTACCTGGTGGCACAGCCTTAGCAGCCTATCAGCATAGGCTTGCTGATTCATAGCACGGTCACCTGCAGCTGTAAAGTAAATGAGGGGATATTGAGACATACCTATCCGTTATACATACTCCATTATCAATTCTTGCATACTGCATTCCATGGCTACATACTCAGTTGTGGGGCATCCTGCATCCCACAGGCCTCCTGTATCCACTGGTTCAGACGTTCTTGCTTTTGTCTCTTCAGGTCTACATGGTGGTGATGGACCTGCTCACCAGTACGAGGAACACCTGTGGCACTGGTGAGGTCACGAGCTAACCTGGTCCAAGCCTCTGCCTTGTACTCCATCCCTTGGAACTGGCCCTGCAGGAGTCTTGACTCGTGACAGTGGACAAGGAGCCAAACCATGTATTTGGACTCCTCGATGCCGCAACGTTGCGCTCGGAAGCGTGTTCCCTCTCTGACACCAGACATTCTAACTGCAAATGTGAACTACAATCAGTTATGGCATGTTTTCCCGCCTGTGGGGCTTAAATATGCCGCATTTCCCGCACTTTTTTGTGATGGGCCATTTTGTACAATTCTCGGCTGACTGCAGACCTGCTTAGTAATGGTTAAACTATCATTCATAAGTACATGAATGTTAACAGTGGATGGCTTCCCCTTGTTGTCATGGCTTAGTGGTTCTGTACTTTGCTTCTGATGCACAGAGTCCTGGGTTCGAACCTTGTCATTCATTTTATTTTCATTCTGTCTAGACAGGCTAGGGGTGTGGCTGCATTTAAGCAACTTTGCTCTATGTTGCTCCTTGTTGCCCTAAGGTATGGATATGTAAAGCGCTTTTAAACTTTAGGCAACTCTATTGCGCTGGGTAAAGCGCTATTAAACTATGGGCAACTCTGTTTAGCTGGGTAAAGCGCTATTAAACTATGGGCACCCCTGTTAAGTTGGGTAAAGCGCTGCTTAATGGCAGGCTATTATATATCTGGATCCTTTAAAAATATATATTTTGTTCACTGATACATTGACCATTTCACTGCTTTTAATAATATTTTCATCATATATGTCTGGTATTATTTCAAATACTGATTTAAAACATAAATAAGAAGGGGAGTGGTGGTACTCGAACCGTGAATGTCTTCTTTTTGCGCATACGGTCTACCACTACGCTATAGCAATTTGGTCTGAGTTGCATAAACATTCTTTCTTATGCTCTTCCATCTCGGAATTGCTAACTATAGCTAAGCAATGGGCACACCCATGCACACACGCGCAAATACGGGCAGCTATATCATGGATTTTAAAAAAATAAATAAATATTTTACTTTTTATAACTGTGATGGGGGTTTACAGTGTCAGGGTGTGTGGTGTTGGGTGCAAGTACATTTGAGCGAACTCGCTCTTGTGTGTTGACATTTTGCTTTTACTACACTTGCAGGGGCATGGACATTTAGACTGCTCAGCAGTCGGACACGCTCCCTGCTTTCATACTCAGTCCATGTAGGAGTTACGGTTGAGTCAGCGTGCCTTCATGAATATTCATGGCATGCTGACATCATACCGTTCAACTGCAGCCTCCGAGTAAGACTTATTAAGTCTTACACGGAGGATTTGTGAATCCGGGGGAATGTTTATCAACTGTTGTGCTTAATAAATCTTTTGAGAATTCCATGAACTACTAAATCAAATCAGTCAATTCTTAAAGAAATCAACCCACAATATTCACTGCAAGGTCTGATTATAAAATTAAAACTAAAATGTTTTTGGCAAGATAATGGAAAATCAGTTTTCAGTAAAGAAAACAGTGATGTTGCAAAAGAATAAAGGCCAAAGAAGAAGGAAGTTGTTGAACTTACATATTTCTTTTACTTATATCATTTTGTTTACCAGGAAAGTCTGACTGGGTAAAAACTCTTATTTAGGAGAGGTCCAGGGAGAAATGTTTCACAAAAAATAGACAAGAGTTTGTTAAGAAATCATTTTAGAATAATGGTAGAAATACAGCATTTTTTTAAGGTATGGAGAGTTGCACATAAATAAGTGAAATTCACAACAGAAATAACACATGGAGGGATCACAAATCTAGTACTTTTTATGGCATGAAGAGTAGCACAGTAATAAGTGAAATTCACACTAGATATAATATATGGAAATATCACAAATTAACATGACACAGTTCCCAACATTTAGTCGATTAGCAAAGCTCCATGGTGGGTTGTATTTATTTATGTGCATCAAGTCTTCAGCAAATAGCCCAGTATGATGTTATAAGATGCTTACTGGGGAAATTATCCTGAGTTAAGTTGGTATGAACAATTCCAAGACTTTATTAGGTATTATTTTAGGTTTGAGTTTTCAAGTACAGAGGGCACTTTGATATCAGTTTGAAAGCAGATAAGTTGATATTCCAGAGTTTATGTGAATAGAGAAGAGTGAATTACCATACAAGTTTTTGGATTCATGGCCTTCAGTTAGAATGTTTTCTGTGAATATATACATATTTATTTATTTACTTATTACTTGACCAGAGTAGTCTAACTGAACTCAAGAGGCCTGAGGAGAAAGTGTTTGAAGCAGATACAACAGTTTCATGAATAAAAGTAAAAAAAGCATGCAGTATCATAGGGTTACAGCATTACAGTGTAATTCTGCACCATTTAGACATACACATGAAGTTATGTAATATTCTATAAACATTGGTACAGATTTAATAAAGGCTACTTGATCTGCTAATATGCTGTTTAGAGCCACAGAAACACGGTAAACATTGTGGAATGCTAATTACAGCATAAGCAGCTGAACTGCATGATTATCAACTCAATCAAGATGGAGACGCTATTCAACAAGCTATAAAGGAATTCTGTAGACTCAGTGTAGGTTTTCCCTACAATTTTCAAAACCTATTGGAATGCAGCCACGAAAGGCATCCTAAATGGAACCAACGTTAGGGGCTGCAATTGCTCTTATACATGTGTATGTGCAACAGGTACAAGTCTATGCTGCTGCTGCTGCAAATAGAACTCATCCAAGAAGGAAAAGGGTATTTAGACTCCTTTTAACTTACCATGGTCTGCATGATATGGAAATTGTACAGCACTACAGGGATGATACAGGCACCCTACAGGAACTCCACAACCTCTGTCATCTACAGCTGAGAGCAAGGGCAAACTGAAGGGAACCAATACCTGTCAAGGCAAAGGTATGTGTAAAACTCAGAATATTAACTACAGGAACCTTTCAGGGCATATGCTGAGGATATCACAGGCATCAGTATCCAGGATCCTATATCAGTTCTTGAATGTTATGCTACAACATGCCACTGATTACGTACAGTTTTCCCATACACCTGAGGACAGATCTGCAACTGTACAGGAGTTCTGCCATAACAAGGTCTCCACAGCTACATGCAGGTGAGGAGTCAAAGGGGGAGCCACCAGCCACTGTGGGTGTAGGTATATGTAGGTGTACAAAGTATGCCCTTGTCCTGGCCAAAAGGCAATGGGTAGAATACATGCTTACCACCCAAGGGTGCAAAATCTGCATCCTATGCACATACATACAATAACTTTGACACCAAGTGAGAATCACGTCCATTCCTTACCCATGTAATGGTTATATCCTGCTAGCATCACACAGACTCAACACTGAAGTAAAACACTAATAACTGCTAGACTATCAAGTTAAGTGTTTAACATGGAATATAACAAAAAATGTCTAAGAACACAAATGGATGGCAGATCCTTGCATACTGTTACTTGTTAATATAACTAAGCATAAGGTGTGTGATATAAGGCTGTTTGTAACATATCACACTCACACACAAACCAATATGTAGTCCAAAATAAGAAATACCAAAGGAGTACTGTATTGTTTATAACGGATATACCAGGGTGACTACACAATTGCAAGAGCAAAACTCTTGAAACCCAACTTTTGATTTGGAAACACATAAATATTATTTGGCTTCCCCATTATCCAAAACAACAGGAAAATGACACTTTGTACAATCCAAGGAATAACACATAAATCACTTGTTATAAATGCTTTCTACATAATTTTCACAAAATATTTACACATGGGCTAGAAAAAAATTAATTGTATGTGTTTGCTAGGTCCCTCTCAATGTGTCCAGCATTCCCCTGACAGTGTCTATGGGCCATCTTAGAAGCATAAAACCCCTGCATCATTGACAATATAGCACTTTACATTGCCATGGAATAAGACAGAAAAGTCAGTAAGGTAGCCTCTTTTAACAATAACTCCTGTAATGACAGTTAATAAAGCTGTGCGTCTGTGAAAGTCAATGCATGACAAAAATGCATTTGTCAAGAGTGATGTATAAGAAGTGCATACAAATAACAGTTCAATCCGCTAATGCATATAAATAACAGTTTTGTTCATAACATGTGAATAAATCTAGCATGTACCTGAAAAATACAGGCATACCTTAGCAACACCAGAAGCCTTCTCTGCAGATAAATCTAAAAGAATGTCAGTACTTTGTGATCTACAAATACACAAGTCTCTCACCTTCAAGTTTCCTAGCTATACAGTTACGTGGTTTCGGTGCAGATTCATGCCTGTGAGAACGGTAAAGATGCAAGTATGGTATGAACTCAATAGAATTGCTGAATCAAAAACATTTGGATTCATGTAGCAAATATAAACATAGTGTAGGCACTACCTCAGTGTTTGTTGCTAATGGATAGCAACTGTGAATGATTAGTGGAAAGGAGAAGGAATGCAAAACAATTCAGACTCCCTACTTGCAGTGGGTGTGTGTGTCAGCTAGGATATTTACAAAGTGTAGAAGTAACTGCAGAAAGATAGAAATGGAAGTGAACATCACACATTTCTCATTTTCAGTGCACTAATAGCTAAACTCTACTTCTTTAATGAAAAATGTATTTTACTGTCAAACAATATTGCCATGTATTTTAAGAACAATGACACAAATGCCCAATAGACTGCTCATGTGAGAGTACAGCACATATAAGAGAAGAATAAACACAATATAAAGAGAAGATTGAGCTGCAATGGTGCAAACAATACTCATAAATGGTTGTGTGATCATTCATGGCAATAAATATGTAAGCAACGCATGCACAAAACTGAGAGTGTACAAGTGTTATATGTCTTTATAATACTATGCTGGAAATGGGATTTGCCTATATGCATAATGATTTTCATTCCAGCTGCAAAGCTGTTTCTGTGGCAAATAGAGATAACATTTCCTTACTGTTTTGCATGTTCACTTGTCTGACAGTTCAGATCCAGAGTTGTGTAAAAAGCCTGCAGACAGCAAGCAAATAGTAGTCAATTTCAAAAAGGATACATTATTGCATCTTTTGCTTATAATCATGCAAAACCCCTTAGCTGCATTGTACAATGGTCAGCAAGCTCCCACAACACCTGCAGGCCCAGAACACATGCAGACAGGAAGCAGACAGTAGACCCTTTCAAACAGATACGTTGTATCATGTGTGGTCTGCTACCACACAAACATGCTAAGCAGTGTTAAGCAGTGGTCAGCACACATACATATTAATTAATGTGAGAATATACAGCTGCTGCCAAGCTGTTTCTGTGGCAGCACTTGTAAGTCAATGGTTATAGTACAGGTGAGAATGGGTTCTATTCTTTTCTTACTGATGTTCCACTTTACTTTATATAAAAATTAACAGTAGAAAAATACTTACTCATAGGAATGACTATCTATAGCATGTGTATTGAGCATACGCAGGTTATCCATGATATATTAAATGTGTAACTAGGGTCTATATTAAGACAGCAAAATGGCATTACAACGAATGCCATTTTGCCGACACATATAGAATGAAATCTGACAACAGCGAAAGCTCAGGTCAGCGATTTTTTTTCCCAGGGAAAAAAATCGCTTGGCCTGAGCCGTAACATTGCCCTTTACCCAGCTGTAGTATGATCTTGGAGTTGGCATATTTAGTTGGGATGATGTGGGGGGCAAAGCTTCCTGCTATGCAATGTTTTAAGTGGTGTGTTGTGTTTTGTTGGGCTATCAATTTTTTCACTGGAAAAAAAAATTGGTGACCTGGGGTTTCGCTGTTTTGAGATTTCATTCTATATGTGTTGGCGAAATGGCATTCACTGTAATGCCGTTTTGCTGACTTAATATAGACCCATGTTACTATAGGTATCAGTACAGTTATGGTTCTGCAATTAGACATTTATTTTCTGAACTTTCATGTCACACATATACATGGTTAAACACTCAACTCTTTAATGTATGTATAACTAATAACCAGGTCTAACTAACAAGGTCTCAGATGGAATGAGCACTCTGCACAGTAATGAATGTATAAAATACAGTTGTAGCCCAGCCTTCTCTGTGGTAAGGGTATAAGGTAATGCTCACAATAAAGATGAGCCACATTTCTAATCTAGCACACTCCCAGTTTTGCTAATGCTTGTCCACTCTGTTTTAAAAAGTATAAAACAATGTAAACATAATTATTGAATAATAAGTATGTATAGCACTGGAGCTCATTTGAATTATATGTGTGATTGAGAGTAGACTATTATGTTTCTGTAATTATAATTCTCTTTTCTGACCTTAGATGGACTTCAGACTTCAATGATACCCATACACACATGAATGTATAAACCAGGACCTTGTTAGGTCACACACATAAATGATTAACCCCCACTCTGTTGTGTGTATTTATATATAATTAATGGGTATGACTGACACGCAGTCCTTCTGTGGCAAGGATGAGAAATCCCCTGTGTGGAAGAATATGTTTTGTCTGTTTTGAATAGGACTGACTCCCACATTGTACACATTAATTTTATCAGTGTGTAAAGCCACAGCAAAACTGTAAGGTCATAAAATGTATGCCCTCAATACATGTCTGCAAAGTTAAATTGACTAACAGTTATAACAGTAACCAAACCATAAAATAATGGCAGCTGTCCAATTAACCTTCCTATTTCAAAAACTGTTTTCCTCTCTGTTTGGCACTGTTGCTCTCCACTTAATGTCATACAAACACGACTGGCATGGTTGTTCAGGTTTGCACACAAGCATTAAACACGATAACATGAATTGGTGAAAAACACTGTTAACTGTTGCTGTTTGACCTGAGACAACATGTTGGCAGCTAGATGGGAAGGTGCCCAATTTAGGGCTCAAAGGCAGGGTGTGGAGGAGTCCAGAATCTTTATCAGACTCCTTATTAAGCACCACAGTTGAAGGCTATTGCTGGGGGACTATAATGGGTCTTAGTACAAATCTGAGGCTTGAAATAGTCTGGTCAAGGCTGTCAACAGTGCAACTGGCATTCCACTCACTGGAGAACAATGCAGATACCACTACAATAACGTCAAAAGGTGCAAGCAGGATGCACTCAACGAGTGTCTGGATGAGTTTAGGACTGCTGACGTCCCACAGTTGTGTAAGTATACATATAAAGATAATTTAAATTAGATAGAAAGCTGGATATAGGCAAGACTGGTATGCATAATGCTCTTCTCTTTTTCTCTTATTTTTATTCTACAGTTGACCAGGAGATTGCATTGAACAAGCAAACTTATGCTGAACATTTAGAAAGTCTTAGGAAAGCAAAGGATATGTATGCAGCACAGCATAAATATTATTGTATTTAAAGTATTGTTCTTTTGTACAGTAGTAGCAAATTAAGCATGCATATCTTAACTGTAAAAGCAAGCATGTGTACTTCAGTCTGTAGCACACGCCAGCTGTAGGAGTCAATTGTAATACTGTATTCAGATGTTGTAGGTTCAAATCCCCCAAATAACAGATATATTGTAACATTTGCTTAAAAAGATTACATAATAATTTCAACAAAATTGGCATATAATTATTTTAACCCAACGTTTATCTCTTTTTATTTTCATATGTGTGGTCACGTTTTAACATCATCAGTTTCTGGCAACTCACAAAACACTTTACAGCACAGGGAGGTAGGCCAACCACTGTGGCTCAGCCTGCCCCTGCTCCAACAGCTCCTGCACTGATACCCAGCAGATGTGGGACCCAACCTGGCAGTGCTGTCACTGCTGCTCCTGCACTAGCAGGACCCTCCACATCAGGTAGTATTACTCTAGCTATTTGTGCAGTGGTAGCCTCCAGGAGTACTGTTGGCAGTGGGGATTTTGTCAGTGTTACCCTTCAGGAGATGCCAGGCATGGTGCATGGTGTGGTGGAAAGCATCATTGGTGCATGCTTCAGCCAGATGGAGAAGATGATTGCTGGTATCCTGGGTAAGCAAAAATGTCAAGCACTCCAACAGCAAGCTGAGGGGGGGCAGTGATGTCAGTTCTGAGGGTGAAGACTAGATTCTTGCTGTCCCTACATTTCATGGGTATGGGCATCCAATGTCCCCTCCCTATCCCCAATCATGGTGTAACCCAACTTGTTGTGTCTTTCACCATCCCTGTCTCTTGTCTTGGTTTGTTCTGTTTGTCTGCATCTGCTTCCTCACCTACCCTACTTACCTGACCCAGAAATACCTACATCCCTTGACCAACATTCCTCTCTTACTGAAATAAAAAATTATAAATGGCATCAGCCCCCCCAAAAAAAAAATATAGTCCCATACATAGCTCTCCACTTTGCGCTTGTGTCTTCCCAACACACTTAATTCACTCCAATTGACTGTACAACATGATTGCATTGCTGTCACCCATCTTTGTTAAGGTAACAGCCCAAATTCAGCCAATATTTTATACATATTCACTTTACACTGTTGAATAAGTGGACAGCTATAGCTCTTTCCTACCTTCCTCCTGCACATCCTTATATTGCTTTCCCTATGTCCTTCACCCTGCTTGCTCCCATTTTACCACTTTCCTATCGACCCCTTTTAGCACCTTTAATCTGGTCAAAAATAGAATCACACACTACATATATAATTAAGAAATCTCAAGTAATGCTCTTCATTTTTGTCCCTTGTGTTTGCGCTGTTTCCCATTGCACACCGATGTCAAGAGATGGTGAATAGATTTTCATGTCCAATGGCATGGTGCAGTTACCTCCTCTCTATGCTGCTTAAGCCTGCTGCACTAAGGAAACACACAGCTAAAGTACAATAAAGGCAGTCATATTAGAAATTTCATTTAAAAAAATATTTTTTTAGTCTGATGACTATATCAATATGATAAATCATTTGAGTGCTGTTTCTTTATATACATTACTTCACTGTAGTCATTGCTTGTCACATTTCAAACAATTATCATGTGATTATTTAATTAGATCATGAATACATATTTAAATTTATTAAACAGAGCTGGATTTGAACCCTGCATCATCTGGACACAAAATAAAAATGTATAGCTGTTATACCTGCTGTCACGCAGTCAGTTTCACAGGCTTTGTGTTTATTACACTAAACACTATCCAAAGTGTTGACTACTGCAGCATTACATTTAGGGTGTTTGCGTGCAGAAAAGTAAACCAATAGATATCTCATAATTTTATTAACAAAGCAGGGGTCCATGTTTGCTCACCTCTTAACTATGTGTAAATGGGGAAAGCAGTATAAATACTTTCTTAGAGTTATACAATTTATGTCAGAAAATTTTTGATATGAACTATTTATAAACACCATAGAATCTGTTAGCTGTGTCTATCATAGCCAGTATGGATGTAAGTAGTTCTCATGTTCAAGTAGGAGTCCTTAAATGTGTATCTCGCATGTGCAAACACTTTGCCATCAACAGCACAAGCCAGCTGCTCAGTGGTGTGCTACACAAAGTGCTTATTAGCATGTATTACTTGCACTTACTGCCTGGTTAGTCTTCATCCCATCAAAGTTCAGGTAAATACACAACAAAGGGATGGCACTTTTTAATGACTGAACACATAGTCATGTGTTACCTCCACCCACAGACTTGAAACTTGGAATCTCAGTACTTGTTCGGAAATATCAACTACACTACAGAAATAAACACCAAAAATGCTTTGCTACATACAATGCACATCTTTATACTGACAGTATACATTCAAATTGTCTAAGCTTGACCCTGGATTGGGTCTCACCTGGATGCCTGGGCACTTGGAGCCAGAAGTGAGAGCCCCAAATAGGCTCACTCCCCCACCTCACTGGGTAAGTGAAAAAATAACAGTAGTGATATTTCACTGGTAGCCAAGGCCTCCCACTTATTCTACACCTCTCATGTCTCTTCACAGTGCCAGACTAGAGTCAAGTGACATCACTATGAATGTTTGGCTGCCACAAGCCAGTTATCCCTATGGTAACTTTTCTGACACCTCCTGCTTAAAACCCAAAAAGCAAGAAGGATCACAAGGCCTCACTTTCATGGTCTGTATTCATACTGAAAATCAAGATCAAGCAAGCTTTTACCCTTCTGCTCCATGGGAGGTTTCTGTCTTCCCTGAGCTCACCTTAGGACACCTGCATTGCAGATTAACAGGTATACTTCCCCAGTCAAACTCCCCACCTGACACTGTCCTGTACTAAGTTGAACAGGAATTAGTCACAAATATGAACACTTAAATATGATCACAAAAAATGTGTGTGCCTGTATGTGACAATTTAAGTGTGTAATGTACACAGCATAGTGGAAACAAATGTTTAATTTCTGCTACATGCATTCCTGACAGCTGGTTTCATATAGTTTGCAAAGCTGTGTCTTGAAGTATACCTTCAATTTGGCAACACAACAGAAAGTACTACATCCACACTTGGCGCACCACTGTCATAACAGGATATGTTAACCAGATCATATAATGATGATGGCAGCATCTATAAAGACAACTCTGACAAGGCAAATACATACTTTAGTGGTGATGCCATCATAACATACTGTGTTTTGCAGATGGGAACAAAATAATTACATGTGTGATAGATAATCACAGCAGCCGCATTATGTTTGTGTCGCTCTATGTATGTGTAAGCGTGTGTGCATAGTCAGAGGAACATCAGCCTTTATCCTACCATTGTCATTCTGGTATTATGCAGAACTTTAATATCTTAACAGTCATACATGGCTACCCATCCATTTCATAAAGGCCTCCCAACATCTTCTTCCAAACCTTCAGTGATGATGTCATCCACTATAAATTGTCCAGCAGCATTACAAAAATTGAACCTGTGCTGTGGCGCTTGTATTAAATACTGAGTTCTCTAGATGGTGCATTTAATTATGTAGGAGTTGTAATCTCACTGTGATCAACTGGGGTGTGTGTGTCTAATCAGAAAAGCATAATTGTGTATCCTGCAGTCTGCAATACAGTTCAATGAAGTACAAATATTTTGATAGTTGTACATGCCAACGCATCTTTTTCATTCAGGCCTCCCCAAAATTTCTCTCAAACATCCATTGATGATGTCATCCACTACAGATTGTCCAGCAAGAATGCAGAAGTCAGATTTATGCTGTGGTGCTTGCATTAAATATTGAGTTCTCTAGCTACTGTACTTATGTTGGGGTTCTAATCTCACTGCAGTCAATGTGTGTGTGTGTGCGTGTGTGTGTGTGTGTGTGTGTGTGTGTGTGTGTGTGTGTGTGTGTGTGTGTGTGTGTGTGTGTGTGTGTAGTCAGAAAAGCATAAATGTATCTTATAGTCAGCATTGCAATCCCATGGAGTACAAATATTTTGACAGTTGTACATGCCTACACTTCCATTTCATTCAGGCCTCCCAACATGTTTTTTCAAACATCCACTGATGATGTCATTCACTATAAATTGCCCAGCAGCATTATAAAAGTCAGACTTGTGTCATGGCATTTGCATTAAATAATGAGTTCTCTAGCCGGTGTACTTGGTTAGATAGGGTTTCTTCTCTCACTGCAATCAACTGCTGTGATTATGTCTGTGTTCACTTGGTTGACATTCAATAGACCACTTTACACAAGCATGTGGGATGCTGTTATTATCATTTTCTTCCCACCAGACACTGCTGATGTCATCAGCTATAAAGTGTTGCTGGACACTATAAAAGCCAGACTTGTGCTGAGGCATGACTGTTAAATACTGTGCTTTGTACATAGGTAGGTAGGGGTTCTATTTAGATGTATGTGGTGTTGCTACTGTGACATTGCATGGTATTCATCTTCTGTACCTACACAAGTGTAATGTTCAAATCAGGCCCAGTCTACTACTACTGTGTGTGTGTGTGTGTGTGTGTGTGTGTGTGTGTGTGTGTGTGTGTGTGTGTGTGTGGTTGGTTGTTGGTAAATTATGGTCATTGTATGATCTTTGAAATCCCTCCTCATTTCCTTACCACTTAGGGAAATTTTCACATAGCCCCTTGCATCCACCATCCTCCTTTTTCCACTGGCCACATCACATCCTACTTGCAGAGGAGTGAAGGATGTCCTCATGTCAAATATGCATACACACTTCATGAAGCAGTGTCCTTGCATGAGCCTCTACAAGCCATCTCCAGACCATTGCATGTGTGATTGCTAATTCTGTCATGGTGTGGTGGCACATGTCCCATATGAACAGTGGCAGGATGTAATGTAATCCAACAAATATACACATATGCACAATAGTCTTACTGTCTTCCATAATACAGATATAGGAATTTTTTACATGGTATAATATTAGGTAGGATTTCATGTAATGTTGGGCATTAGCCTAATAATGTCTTATGACCCTGTGAACAGTTGACATGTCAGTGTCACTGTCATTGACGTGTTATATTGAGGTGTGGATGTAAAGTATGGCCACAAGAGATTATTACAATCTGTGATGTGACCTTATTTATTGATGACCATTGCTGTCATTGTATAACATGCTCCTTCTATAACAGCTGCAGTAATATGCCTCCTGAGAACTGTTGACATGGTATGTTGCACTTTTATGTATATTGTTGGCATATTAGGACTTGTGTTGTACTGGAGCAGATCAACCTTCTACACAGTTCACATTCCATCATCACAATGACACTTGCAGTATGGCACAGGTGTGCATGTGTCTACATACCATCATTAAATGTTCTATGTCGGATATCAATATAAATTCATATTGATTAAATGGTCACATAACTCTTGTGTCATATACACATCATTCACAGTTCCACACCTTTGTGAGATCCTATTTTTTTTTTAAATAATTTCACATGACTCTGTTTGAATATCATTTGGAACAAAGTTCCAAAATATGACTGTGATTATAGAATACAAGGAGTCGTCATAGTATCAATTTAGTCTGGTGGTAATTAAATTGCAATAATTTTGAGATAATTTTGATGCTTTTATTTTCAAATAAGTTTAAGGATTACATAACTTAATAAATTAAACATTTAATTCCTAGAATTCTTTCCCTAGTTTCTATATATCCTATCTCAGATATCCAGAGCCTCTGTCCAAATCTTTTGTGCCGAGGTACACTTGCACAACATATATTTCATGCTTTCGTTTTCTCTAGTGCATCTCCTTTATCTTGATTCTGTTTTTCTTTCCTCTTTATATAATTTTTTTTCAATGAGAGATATCATCTGTGCAGCACTCATCTAATTTCCAACCCCATGCATTTTCTGCGTCTCTCATGTTATTTTGAGGGCTTTTTATCATTAATTTTGCTTGGTCTGTTACCCTTCTTCCTTCACCAATCTTTTTGTATTTCTTTTTCCTTTTTTTCTTTCTTTCTTGCTTTGTCCACTTTCCCCTTCAGGTCTTCATAAATCACTCTCTTTTTACCTATCCCAAGTTTTCCCTCTTCTCCCATTGGGCTATCTTTGCCCATCTTTCCTTTTATTTTCTTCATTTCCTGGGTTTCTTTCTCCCTCTTCTTCATCCAATGCTGTCTAAGTCTGACGAATGGCTACCATTTATTTTGTGTTAATCCAAATTCCTGTGTTAATTCTTGCAGTTGTTTGAATACTGTCTGCCCTCATTTCCTTTCCTTTTTTAGTTCCCATTATCCCTGTATCACCCTTTCCTCCTATTTGCTATTTCTTATTTATAGACATGTCTCACCGTCCTTTGTCCCATGCATCTGTTTTTCTCCTCCCCATATCAATTTACACTATTACTTCAGTGCATCCTCATTCATTCTTTTATATTTTCCCCAGCATCCTATTTGCCCTCTCCCATCTTGCCTTTTTGTCTCCCCTTATTAACATCTATCCACCCTAAATAGATCATGTGGCAACTTGTATGGGAATTTTGTGGGAGTCCAAACCCCTTTTCCTACTCAGTCTTAAGGTATTTTTGTGTGATCCTTCTTTCCCTTTCTCTGTTCACCCTTCCAAGTCCATCCATCTATAATTTTAGGAGTTTGGTCTCAGTTGTATTCACTTGCAGATTTGTTGGTTTATATGCTATAACTGGGAAAAACATCATTCTAATCATGTTGATTCAACCTAATTATGTGTATGTTTTATGTACTCCCTTGTCTAGTATGCCCTGTATTTTCTCTCTGCTCTTCTCCAAACTCATCCTGATTGTGTCACACTCGTCCCTTTCTTTCTCCCTGTCCTAACCTGACCTCTCTGGATGCATCTAAGCCCTGAGGCCCTTTCATAAATTGGAAAAATTGGCATTATTTCCTATCTGGATTTCTTAACTTTCAAGCATGCAGTCATCTGTAGACATTAGGAATCTGAATGCACTCCTGTTCTGTCTTCCATTTGTGCTATTGTTTTCCTCACTTCAGTTGACAGCTCTTCTGTTTCTAGCATGAAGAACACCGGGGGAAAGAGGGCAAACCCTTTCTGATTCCCCGCCATACTTTGAGTTCCACAGAAACTCATCCATCTGCTTTCATCTCAATTTTCTGTACTTTGTAAATTGCCTTTATTAGTCCTATAAATTTTCCCCACATTTGCCTGTTGTCTGGTATTTCCCAGAGGAATTCCCATTTAACTGTGTCAAAGGCCTGTTGTACATCAAAGAGACTATAACTTAATCCCATTTTCTACTTTTCTACATGTCTGTGCATTCAATACGTTTATCTGCTTAACTATATTGTATATAAGTCTAGCCTTCTTTATTGTTGTCTCATATACTGATATTCGTATTGTATTATACTCTTATTGTAACATGCATCTCTCAGTTATAGTTATACTGTTGGAGCTTTTCTCCCCAGGCCTCCGCTGAAAAATGCTTTGCCCCAGATGGACTAACCTGGTCAAAAAAATGTCAAATAAATAAATAAATAAACAAAATATATTCCCGTTTTGCTCTTCTCAGCTCAGCTCATAAATTCTGTTTTAACCCACCAATAAATTTCTGTCCTTCCTTTCACAAAGCCATTTTCCCCTTACTTAATTATTGTCAGCAGAATCTCATCCAGTCATATTGTTAGTACATATGCCACTTTGATGTCTAAGATTATTAAGGAAACTGGTCTGTAATTCCTTATTTCCAAGTACTCCCCCCCACACACATAAACCCTTGTGGGATCACTACTACCCTGGATCTTTTCATTATGTCAGTTATTTCCCCTGTTTCACTTATACCTTCATAAGCTTCCTTCATAACTCTCTATACTGCCTCTCCATCCTACCTGTAGATCTCTACCAGATGGCCGACTGAGCCTGCTACCTTTCTGTCTTACATTGCCATTGCTGCCTCTTTGATCTCCTCCATAATGTTTTTTGCATCCAGTCTCTACATTTCTGTTGCTTCTGTTTTATAGCCTTCTCCTTTGTCTGAACCCTTTCAATGGACTTCCACTTCATTCTCTTCTTCCAGATATATTTGTTGATAAGAATTGCCTAAAGATTTTTCTACCCATGCTGACCTCCTCTGAGATCTCTCTGTCTTTTCTTCTAATGCTTGGTGCCTCTTTCTCATCTTTTCAGTTTTTATACTTCATCTCTAAATCCACTGCTTCTCCCAAGTTATCCACCAGTTGTCCTTCCAGTATCATTGCTCTGTGTCCACCGCACTTATTAGCTCTCCTTCTAGTAAAGTGTTTATTGCTGTTTCATCTGTCCTTAGTGTCCTTACTTCTTCTCCTCTGTCTATACTATTTTCCTTTATTTCCCTTTGTATCCTGCTCAGTTCTCCTTCCTCTTTTGTTATCTGCTGTTCATCTCCTGTTTATCTTTCCTCATTTTCCAGCAATCCTCTCTTGTGACTTTTCCCATAACTGCTGCTTTGGTTCCATCCTATTGGTGCTTCCATTAGTGCTTCCCGAATGCTGCCTTATCTATAATATTCTCCTCCACTGTCTTCTCTATCAGTCTTTGTAAATGTTGCTTCATTTCCTGATCCTTCTACTTGTATCTCACCTAGCTCCAGCTTAACCTCCTACTTGTTCCCTTTCTATCCTTATTGTCATTACTGGTAATAGTGCTACATGGGCTGCTATCTATCTCTCTTGTATTTTCTATCTACTCCACAAGTTTTAGAGTTTCTTCTTTCCCTAGTATCCCATCCAGTCTACTAGCTTTCTGGTAAATCTTCCTCTCTCACCCTATATATGTATATATCTATATATATATATATATATATATATATATATATATATATATATAGGGGTCCCCTACAGAATTTCAAAGCTTAAAACTTCGAAATTCATATGATCAAAGATCATATGACCGAAGTTTTAAAATTTTGAAATCCTGAATGGAGATCGTCATACAGCACAGAACAGGAGATTTCCCTTTTACTCACTGTAGTGCGATCCCGGAGTTGGTAGTTTTAAGTAGCGGGGTGTGTGGGGTGCAGTGGGTGCAGTGGGGCTTGCTCCCCTGCAAAAACATGTTTTGTGATGTGTTGAGTGCTTTTGGGGGGGTTCTTAATTTCATGATTCCAAGATCTTGAGATTCTGAATTCTATATTCTGAACATCGTGATTTTGGTATTTCGACATTAAGAAGTGAATCTACATATATATATATATATATATATATATATATATATATATATATATATATATATATATATATATACATCCTATATATTTCCTTTCTATATGCATGCATACTTCCACGCTCTTTCTTTCTTTCCCATTCCTTTCTTGGGGTTTAGTGTGACATTATCTCTTCTGACAATTCCTCCTCCAACCCTTTTTATTTAATTCTAGTCTTTAAAGACCCTGATGCAAAAATCCTCTATATGCTTATTTGAGGAATACACATATCCCGTTGTCCATTTCCTTTCATTTATTCTTCCTTGCAAAATGATCCATCTCCCCTCCCCACTTTTCTGTACCCTTTTAGTCACAACATGTAATCTGTTCCTGAAAAAGGTGTCCACTCTCTTCCACCCCAGCTTTGTTGTCTGGTTCACCTTGGGTTACTGTGGGTTCATGATATTCCCTGCTTCTTTTACCTCTTATTTGGTCTTTTGAAGAAGCACCACATGCCACTGCATTCTACTCATTCAGATGTGTATGTTTTTTTTCCATTTGATTGGGTGTGAATCCCGCTCCCTCATTTCCACGTCAACACTTTTTTCTGTGTTTATTCCTTTCCTTACCTTTCCTTTCCTTTCCCTTCCTTTTTATTCCTTTTGTTTTTGTACTTACTCCTACCCCATCATCACTGCCTTTGAACAGATCTCTTTTGCCCAAAGGACAGAAGGTCTAATTCAGCAGAGAAATCCAAGAAAGGAGAGCTGCTCAAAGGCACAATCTAATACTACACTTTCCTGTCAGCTGTGAAAGTGGGGGGCACTTTCAGACCTGGGACCCAAAGGAAGTTGGGTCAGATAAAAAGACCAATGTACCATAGTAACACAGAAAAAAAACAAAGTAAATAGAACAAACAGGCACAAGCTACCCATTAATAGTACTGGTGGCAATGTTCTCTGTCTGTACTGAATTTTCAGCTGTATCTCCTGTTGAACATTTATGCATTAATTTACATTTTGCAATCTATTTACAGAAATACAGACAAATGTGCTCAAAGTCTTGTCACCCATTTTGCCACTAGTTTTAGGGTATCAATCTAAATGTTGTGAGAAGATATGACATCTCTATGACTGCTATGCAACTTTATCATTCAACATAATTGACCTCAATCATTGTTGTGTTAATGTTAAAAAATGCGTGTGCTTAAAATAAAACCTTGTTTGTGTGCAGAACAGCCAGGTTGTGCTGACAAAGACTATGCAGTGATGGCTTGAGCAAGGATTGTTAGCAAAAAATGTGGACATTCAGCTGTATACACACAAAAGCTTGTCAGCAACATCGTTATTCAAATTATGCAGAGTCAAAATGCAGTAGATTAATTTAGCAAATAAATGTATTAGGACCAAAGCCCCTCTGAACTTATGTTTCAAAATTAGGTTTAATTCTACATTAGCTGCCTAATGTAAGTTAGTTTCTTTTATAATAGATAGGGCATGTTCTTTGAAAAGAGTTTTTTTGTCTAAAATTATGCCTAGATATGTCCAGAAACCAAATCATTCAGAAGGTCAGAATTATCTGAATGAATTGCTGCCACTTGGGCTGCCAGTACAATATAATGTAGGTCTTTCAGAAAAGATCATCTTCACCATCTTTTCATTAAGGATACATTGTTTAAGCAATAACCAATGATTTCAGTGTGGTTTACTGAAGATTTACCGTGGTTTAATCATGAGGGCGAAGCCTGAATAATTAAATAAAGACAACTGTGGGTAAATCTTCAAAATATCACACCATGGAGTTAGTTATTGCTATTATACAATGACATTATTTAATGCTATTATACAATGACATTATTTAAGAAAAAAAAATACTTGCTTTTATTAAATAGTGGGCCAGATTCACGAAGGCTTGCATGGAGTCTAAGAGTAGAGTAAGACTCCATGCAGCCAACATGTCTGCCGAGCAATCCAGGAACAGCCGGCAGGGGCGTGCAAGCGAGCTCCTAAAACGACTCTTACACGGACAGGGTTAGGTTATGCAAATGACCTCATTTGCTGCTGAAAGCTATGCAAATGAGGTAAATTTGAGATACAGGAAACCCTAACCTGTCCGAGTAAGAGTAGTGTTATTTGTAGAAATGTACTCCGTTGTCAACTGAGTACCGTTATGCAAATAGCAAAACGGAGCCGTGACAGCTCCAAATAAAGGATGCATCCAGTTGAGGAAGCATGCCAATGGCCAAATATATGGCCATTGGCAATTTTTCCCATTGACAAATAAAAAAAAAATGTTTTTACCTCGATCTCCGAAGTTTAAGCATAGCGCAGTGCCGCACAAAAGTGCTTTGCTCTAAAAACCATGAAAAAAAAAATAAAAGCCACAAATAGGGATGTTATTCAAAATATTCAACTGCCATGCAAGTGAATGACAGGCTGAAGACAACATGGCTACTGAGTAGAGGTTGCTAAGGGGGGAAGCCTAGTCTAAGAGATGTAACCAAGCATTAGTAGGCAATCCTATGCAAATGAGGGTAAGGATAGTGAATCCCAGTTTTACATGGCATATGAGCAAAGTCTGTGGAGTGTAAGAGTAGGATAAGGGGAGTATCAGAGTAGAAGATAGGTGACATCATGAGGGGAGTATATATGAAAGAATGTAAGCTCAGTGGAGCAAAGTGGCATGTGTTTGCTGTCAGTTACTCATCACTGGAAGAGACGTGTCAACAGGTATCCTATTTAAAGTCAAGAAATTGAAGGTGTGTGCCATGGATAACACTAAAGTTTCTTGTAGAAGTGCCTGTAACGTGTTTGCATGTGGGTGCACGCATTTAAGCCTGAGTAAGCATGTGTAAGGTTGTTGAAATCTGTGTAAGCATGTTTGCGCCTGTGTGCACACGTTCAAGCAGGAGTCAGCAAGTGTTAGGACATGTAAGCATATGTGCGTGCGTGTGAGATGGTGTGCATGTGTTTGCGCTTCTTTGCGCGGTGCTGCCCCCTGTGGAAACAGAAAGGGAAAAGGAAGCACAACAAATAGTAGGAAGTTAACCAAGGAGAACTATCAGAACTAGCAGGTGAAAACAATCAGAATCAGGCAATTACACAGGCAGTACACTAGCCCAACCCAGCCCAGCACTTAAAAGTCTGCAAACAACTTTTCACCATGTTTTCCTCAGAGACACTGCAACACTGCAGTAAACTAAGAGAAGTGAAAACTTAAAAAGATTTACTGAGACAAAGAAATGTTAGGGGCTGCCATTGCTGTTATAAGGTGACATATGCAACATACTGAGGGTGGTGACAATGCGAATGCTGCTGAGCAACCCACAGTGAAGAGACGGAGAAGAGTGTACAGGCCCAGGGTAACCTACCAGGGGCTACATGACCTGGAGATAGTGGAGCGCTAGAGAGTGGACAGAGACCTCATGCAGCAAATTGTTTAACTGTGCAGGCCATGCCTCACACACAGTAGCAACAGAGGGGAACCCATCCCAGTGGAAACCAAGGTATGTGTTGGCCTAAGAATACTAGCAACAGGTACCTTCCAGAGACCAACTGGTGATATGATGGGGATTTCACAGGCATCGGCATCCAGGGTACTGCACCAATTCCTGAATGCCATGTCAGCACATGTCAATGATCGTGTATATTTGCCCAATTCCTGTGAGGTATTGGCCAGCAATATGCATCTTTTCCAGCAAATAGCAGAATACCCTGAGGTAGTGGGTGTAATAGACTGCACACACATATGTATCAAAGCACCAGCTGGTGAGTGAGGTAGGGCCTACTTTAACCGCAAGGGCTTCCGCTCCATCAACTGCCAGGTCGTGTGTGATGCCCAGGGCATAATACTGAATGTGTGTGCTGGCTGCCCTGGAAGCTACCATGATTCCCATATCTGGCATCTGACACAGCTGTGCCAGACATTTGCCAATGGGGACATCCCTCATGGTCACTTAGTAGGGGATGCTGGATATGCACTGGAGCCATGGCTGATGACACCCATCAGAAATGCACACACACCTGAACAGGAATGCCATAATGAGGCACATGCACAAACACAAAATGTAATCAAGTGTGTGTTTGGGCTCAAGTCATGGTTCCGGTGCCTGGACACATCTGGTGGAGCCTTGCAGTACTCACCAACTACATGTACCCAAATTGTCATGGTCTGTGCTATGCTACATAATATGATCCTGCGAAAACAGCTGCAGCAGGAGCAGCATAGGGCCAGGCCAAACAGCCCCCCGCCATTGCCAAGGTCATCACAGGCAGAGCATGACTCAGAGGAGGAACAACCTGAGCCTGCCCCAGTAGGCAGAAGAAGGCATGCCCAGTATGCTTTGGCCTTGGCAAAGAGGCAATGCATAGCACATACACTGGCTCAGTAGGAACCCTGGAAATGATACCTCTTTCTGACTCACACATATAGTAAAAGGAATGCCTAACTTGACACTACCTGTTTTCAAACATGTATAGGGAGTGTACTATGTGCATTCAACATAGGCAGCCCTGCAGCACCACCTGAGGCATGACTGACATGTTTTAAGCAATATAAAGCAGTGCTAAACAGCTTTTACCACTATTTTGTATATGTAAACAAAATTGCACACACTAACTAGCACAACTTTGGGCAATGTTGAGCAATGCTGGGCAATGTTCAGCAATGTTGGTTAACGTTGAGCAATGTTGGGCAAGTTCGGTCAAAGTTGGGCATAGTTGAGCAAAAGCAGGTAAACATGCTCATATTTGCTTTACTGGTCCTTAAGCAGTCTGGTCTGCCCAGTATGAAATATAAAGTAGTAATAGTCCTTGAATCCAGGATACTGTACACTATAATCACAGTACTGAACCACTAAACCATGACAGTACTTAAATGGTCAGCCTCTATGAAGAAATGTTGATAAGTCTATGCAAAGTGTCTCATGGAAACCCTGCAGGCACAGCATAATCCCTGTAGTGTTATGACACAAAGGTGAGCCCTGCAGTAAAAATACAACTTGATTTTCAACACACATATAGTATAAATGTTAATATTGGGTGTGTTCACACACATCACCAAATGTAGTGGACTTCAGACAGCAACATACTGAAAGGTCACACTGGGCATGCTCACACACTTGAATAAATGAGGCAAATGTCAGGCAACAACATACTGAAAGGCCACACTGGGCATCCTCACACACTTAGGCCATGTCTGAGTACAGCAGGGGGCCACACATATCTGGCAGTTGCATGTGTTAACCCAGGAACCTCACACTATTCACCAATACTGCCTTGTGCACACAGTTATATGACAACAGACACATATATAATATATTGGAACCCTGTCATAATCAAATATGTACTACAGATACTTAGGTTGTTCATAGAAAGTGGAAATGCAAAGAAGATAAAAAACCTGCAATCAGTATCATCAATAAACAATGTGCACTCCAAACATTATCCAATCCAGGTTATGGAAAGATTATCTGCGAAGGAGTCCAGGCAGAACCATGACACTTCCTTCAGCTATGTCATAAATAGCAATGTACACTCATATATGTCCTTAGGGCCAACTGTAAATGACTGACAATGCCAACATCCTGTCAGACAGGCCCATACATACATACATACCCACCTCCCACTGACAAAAGGCCCTATCATCATACCAGGAGATATCACATGTAGAATGGGTAAACAGCTCCTTCCAAAGCTGAAAACATGGCATCAATTGGATTACATTGTTTCCCTATATGTGTCATAAGTGAACTGCAGAACAAACAGACCCTGCACCTGAACAGTCTGTTGAGCCTCACCCTCTCTACAGGTATGAAACTGTTGAAAGGGTTACAGCAACATATGGCACACTCCACAAGTGTTGGTGCACAACAGACCATGGGAACTATAGTCTTATAAGCCTATGAAGTCTGATCTGCAAGGCCATGGAGTCCATCATGATTGAAGTCTATTGGAAGCCTACAAACACACAACCCTACCAACTTTGGTTTGGTCATGGGCAGATCATGGTTCCCAAACCTGCTAGACTGTTTGCAAGGCAGCCACCCAGGACATACATCACTGAAATGAGCTACATACGTCCCACATAGACTTTGAATAGTCCTTTTCCAACATCCCAGACACATCATATCCACAAAATCAACAACCTGTGCATAAATATGTATTGTCATCTGATGGATTGGCAACTGGGCAACAGATAGATCACACAAGGTAAGAACTGTGGAGTCTTGTTCAAGCTGGTAACACCTGCTGTCCCCCATGACTCAGTCCTGGGATTGCATAAAACAAAGTGCACGCACATTACCATGTCTAGTCTGATGATGTCAGCATCCTACAAATATAGCAGGAGAAACAAAAGCACCCAGTAAAGCATATAGTGCATTGTGTTACTGCGTATTTCTTTAGTATCATAACTTAGTTAGGTAGGGGTTTAAAATCCTGCAATTGCTGAGTGTGTGCGTGTGTGTGTGTGTGGGGGGGTATGTCTGTGTGTGATTTCCTTTGAGAGGAGTGCCCTTTTTTGAGACTAGGAGAACACCTTAAAAGTGGTAAATTCCTCTTTGGCAAGTCTGATGATGTCAGCATCCCACAAATATAGCAGTGGAAATAAAAACTCCTAATAAAGCATATAGCGCATCGTGTTAATGTGTATTTTTCTAATATCATAACATAATTAGGTAGGGGTTTGAATCTTGTAATTGCTGTGTGTGGGGGGGTTGTGAGTGATTTTGTTTGAGAGGAGTGGCCTTTTTGGAGACTAGGAAAACACATTAAAAGTGGTATATTCCTCTTTGGCAAGTCTGATGATGTCAGCATCTCACAAATATAGCAGTGGAAATGAAAACTCCCAGTAAAGCATATAACGCGTCAAGTTAATGCATATCTCTCTAGTATCATAACATAGTTAGATAGGGGGTTGAATCCTGCAATTGCTGAGTGTGTGTGTGATTTCCTTTGAGAGGAGTGGCCTTTTTGGAGACTAGGAAAACACCTTAAAAGTGGTATATTCTTCTTTGGCAAGTCTGATGATTACAGCATCCCACAAATATAGCAGTGGAAATGAAAACTCCCAGTAAAAGATATAGTGCGTCATGTTAATGCATGTTTTTCTAGTATCATAACATAGTTAGGTAGGGGTTTGAATCCTGCAATTACTGTGTGTGTGTGGGGGGTGTATGTTTGTGTGTAATTTCCTTAGAGAAGAGTGCCCTTTTTGGAGACTAGGAAAACACCTAAAAAGTGGCATATTCCTCTTTGGCAAGTCTGATGATGTCAGCATCCTACAAATATAGCAGTGGAAATGCAAACTCCCAGTAAAGCATATTGCGCATGATGTTAATGCGTACTTCCTAGTATCATAACATAGGTAGGTATTTGAATCCTGCAATTGCTAAGAGTGTGTGTGTGTGTGTGTGTGTGTGTGTGTGTGTGTGTGTGTGTGTGTGTGTGTGTGTGTGTGAGACACTGTTGGGCAATGTGTTGTGGGTTTTGCTTTTACTACTGTATGACATATCAGTAAAACAACAGTATGTGCATTGCACACTTCAGGTATCTGTGTGGCAAATACATATATGTACATGTGACCTCAATTAGTTCATAGGTGTGAAGCCTGCTTTCTACATGAATACATCTGTTACCTTTGACAGATTGTGCTGCTGCTTCTCAGACCTTAGGTCACATATGTATGTTGGTGACAAGGCCAGCCACTGTAGTAATCTGTGGCCTAGGTCATCTGTGTCACACGCACCCATGACAGTTTCTGTAGAATAGTGTGAGTGAGGGTTCATGCCTGAGGTATATTTCAGACATGTTCAAGCACAACAAAGTCTGTCAATAATGGACATTCATTATAGGTGTACAACAACTTTGTGAATATACATACAGACCCCTTATTGCTTATGTGATACACCGAGGGACTTCAGAATACCTTTGGAAATGTGAATACCAAAGGACAGATGACATAACACTTGGCTGTATGTACACATCGGTACCCGTTCTACATGTTGGGGGCTACTACCTATAGGTACTGTCAGGATACTATGTTTAGTAAATGTGGACGACTATGCTATAGTTGACTTATAGCTTTACAGCATGGGTTGGACAACAGGTATCTGTTTGTATGATACCCTTGTGGAGGATAAGTGTCTCATCCGGAGAATGCATTGTAGGCCACTGTATGCATTTCCAGATGTGGACGGACATATCCCTAGTGTGTTTGCTTGTACCTAAGAGGGCTACATGCCAAACAGGAGTGGTCCCAGGAATGGGTGGCGGTCAGTACCACTGGTTACTGGTATAGTATAGTACCGGAAGGATCCAAATGCTACTGAGTTTCCTACATCTGTGTGTCAGCTGTCAAGACATCATCTAATGATTGGTTATAGTCAGGCTGTTGAGGTTGTGTATACTACCAGAATGCAAACCAATGACAGATAGTAACAGTATCACCCACAGCATAGTGTCAAACCATGTCATACACACATGTTTACCCAAGTTAAAACATATGTGTAGTAAAATGCATACTGGCCACCAATAGAAAATATGAAGTGTTAACTCTGTGTAATACAGGGCATGTCACCCTTCCCATGTGTTCACTATGCACGTACATGCAGACAGTGCACCTCCACCATGTTCACAAATGTACACCTGCAAATCTGTACTGCCCACATCACACACATACTGTCCACTCATCAACACATGCTGCCAGAACTACACACATCAGCCAAGTGGCACATGGGCAGACAATACTTATTTGGAATTAACACTGGTGTAAACAATACTACATTGATAATCATAGCTTTAATGCATGATGCCTGCTCAGATATACCTACAAGGATATCATTACTCTTTACTGTTGACAACATGCTTACATTGCTACACTGCTATAAAGTCACCCTGTGCATCAGCACCATGTTAGCCTGTTCCTACATCAATGTTACAGATGACAGGAGGTGACACAGTTTCATCATATGCACAGGGTGTGTTGTTGGTTTTCCAGAGCCCGACATTAACCCATCCAATCGACATGTATGTGTGTGTGTCTGAGCAACAACAGTACAGCATGAGTCAATGTTGATGTAATGTGTGTGTGTATGTGTTAGCCCTAGGTGTTTGGTTTATGTGTGTGTGTCTGCATGCACACAGTTCCACCATGTGGCTGCCATATACGGGAGGTTGTGGGACAGCCACAGACTGTACCTGCCAGGCTGTACAGATCACTGTCTCTGGCCATGGACACAGTATCTGTGCCTGGCAGGGGTGCCACGGACAGTATTGGGTACTAAGCCAGACTGGGTACTATCATCAGAGGCAGAGGAATGTTGACTGGACCCATGTCCCTGCTGGGACTGGCCAGAGCCACGTGCATGTGGTCTTCTATGATGGTCTATTGACAGGCTAGCCCCAACATTGCTAGGGCTGGTAATGCCACTACGGGAGCGGCTGTGACTTGTGTGTCATCCGTGATGACTGCCAGCCGATGATGTTGCTAGCATACATCCACATTGATGTCTCAGCCATCCTGCACTGTCCTGGCACATGGACATGACATTGCGGAGAACATCTAATGTCTCCCCCCAATGTCCATCAGTGACCTCGGTGAAATTACTGATTGCACCGGCAAGGTCACGGATACTGTCATTGATAGCGGTGTTATGGGCCCTCTGCTGGTGTACCGTTCCATACGTGCCTGTGCCTGCATTACAGCCCAGAGTATACCTGAGATTGTAAGACCTGTGGGGGCACATCTGCCAGGGGCATTATGACCAGCAGTGTTCCCATGAGACCCCCTGGACATCTGCCTATGTGGTACTGTTCCAGGAATCTGGGTATGGCTGCTGTGAGGGGATGCATGTGCCATAGATGCCACACTATCCTGGAAAATGCCTACTGTATGCTGTCCCTCAGCTAAGGCCATTGGTGATGAGGGATGTATTGGAAGTATGAATGTGCGCATAGATGGGGTGGAAAACTGTGTACTGTCGATTGGCGGCCCAATGACAGACCCTATCAAACATGTCTGTGCCACAACACATGAATCATCATTTCCACTATTTGTGGCAGTGACTTCAGGTTCCCAGCTGCACTCAACCAACAACAACCTCAGCACCTGTGAGAGGAAGACAGGAAACACACTTTACAATCTGTACATGATGTTAGCACACATGCACACATGCCCACATGAACACATGCACACATGCACATATGAACACATGCACACATGCACACATGTACACATGAACACATGAACACATGCACACATGCACACATGAACACACACTACTCACTAAAGTACACACCCACACACACACACACACACACACACACACACACACACACACACACACCCCAACAGCAATCCAGAACATACTCATTTGTGGTTGATGGTGGAGTACAGTATCACAAGCCAAAGAGTCCTATCACACGTGTCAGCATGCAGGATGTGTGTTGCTCAACAGCATGTAGTGCGAGTGTAGAGAGTCCTTGTTAATAACAGTATACATGTCTTTGATGCATGTGTGTTGTTCAATGACTGGCCTCTCCCTGCAACACAATGTGTACATGGACACAACATTGCTGTGCAAGTATTAAATGCTTTTCAATGTCCTGTGCACCATCACTCACAAGTCTACATACCATGGCTGGATGCACACAACTGTCAGGTGTATAGCAATGAATGCTATGTGTAGTACTGTAGTTATGGTAACTGGATGTAGTGTAGTACCATGAGCCATCATCAGGCAGCATCATGTGGTCACTCAAGGCCACTAATGTGTGCCACACTGGCAACTATCTTGCTGTACCTGAACTGCAGCACTGTGGCTACATTAACCATTTCACAGGCAGTTGTTACATGGTTATGTAAGGCATTCAATAGGGAGCATTGCCAAACATGAATGTGTTGTGTGTTGAAGAGTGTCGCACAGCCCCATGATAGGCCTCTACCCCTCAGGTATAGTATGTGTGCTGTGTGGATGACATTTGGGATACTGGAGTCTGACCTTACAGCAGGTGTCTAAATACGCCATGTGTATCATATTAACACGTACTGCATATGACAAAGTGGTGTATGTTGTGTGCATGTGTATTGACTCTGCCTATACAATGTCCACTGCAGTGTACCACAATTGTTTGGGATGCTCTGTGTATTGCATGTGTTTCAGGCAGTTACTCATGTTACTGGGATGTGCATAGTCCCACAGAAAACATGCAGAGCATGCATTATGTGTAGGTGTTTTACATGTGTATATGGCCTACAACTCACCTATGACATGCACATTTTATTTGATATATTAAATGTAGAACACTCACCAGCATGGATCTGCTGTCTTGCTGTCACACCAGAGGGCCCTAGAAGTTTATCAGTGTCAACAACTATGGCATTGCTGTTGTGAGTTTGCAATTTTACAGTAGTACAATGGTTGACAGTCACAGGCATACAGATTATGTTCCAAATTATCAGTATTGCACAACACCAGGCTCCACATCTTCTAAATACACAGTACACATCTGACATATGCATGTTCTAACAATCGAGCTAACAGTACTCTACAGATATGCCATGTTAACTGCATGCTCCGAGTCAACTTGCTGGGTGACTCCGGCCTCCATGATGACACATGTCTGTTGTAGTGGTTGGCCAGGAGCCACCACGCTGAGGAGCAGCTCTTCCACTCTGGTGAGGGGCGGGTGTAATGCTGCACCACCACCTGTGGCAAGCTGTTGTCTGCGGACATCGAAGGCATGCTGCAGGACATGTCTAATTAAATCACTGCAGTGATGGTGTACCTGCTCATAAGTCCGGTTATGCATACCTACATCATTAACCCAATGGACAACATCTTGCCACAGTGCAGTGCGCTCATACTGGTCCTGGCTGGTTCTGGAGAACAGCAGGGTGTGATGTTGTACTATGGTGGATATTATGATTTCCTCCTCTTCAGGGGAATATGCAGGGTTGCGATGGTGAGATATGTCTCTGGAAGACAATAAAACAATAATTTTGTGCAAGTCATGTGGCACACTTAACATTCTAAAGTACAGATATCAATGAAATGCCATATATAGCAACCTATTGGCTGTCAGTGGATACACACTTTTAATGCCACATATCAGTGCTCATCCCACAACTGCCTGACAGTGCCTGGCACGTTCTATATCTTAAACCATGTTCTGCACAGCAACAAAGTGAAACCAGTATGTAAGACTATACAACAGTATATGGCACACTTTATGTGACACAATGCACCACCTAGCCACAGGAGGTATATATGAAGTTAATGCATACAGAAATATGTCATCCATTGAAATGATTATAAAGTACAATTACAGTACTACCAGTACACTACTTGTTGATAGCAAACCCCTAAGTAACATATGTGCACATTCATCAATATAGGTGGCATACTGCTGTACTATACTATACATGTTGCTAGATATGCACTTATATCCTGTAACACACATATGACCGAGGCCATGTTACAGGCATACCCACACACACATCAGACATACCTACAAGACACAAAGGTATGGCAACCCAGATGAGTTTTACCTGTGTACCATACAGTACTGTGTGTCAGCACTTACAAAACCTTATGCCTGAGGTATGTAATGTGTGAGGACTACAGGTAACAAACAAAACAGTGTTTCCAAGCAATCTGGATATACACCATACTGTTCTGTGTAGGCCTACAGCTTCTGGTAGTACTACAGTTCATACGGGATTTGTATTCACTAGTGTTAACGATCAATAAACATACATGTACTGCTTTAGCCTACAATGGCACACTCCAGTCAACACCATGGGACTACGTCACACCGTATGCCATACTGCTTTTCCTGCCTAGCAATAGCATACATATCTTTTGTGGGGATCAGAGCTAGAACACTACATACCATGATATAAACAGTTTCCCACTAGGCTATCACACATATACACAACGTTGACACATTCACTTATACATTCACCATCACACTCAGTCAACCTCACATAGCAATTAATGCAACAAGTACATGCATGTGTGTATCGGGTCCTAGGTAGCTAATAGGCTATTAGCCATAGGGCCTATAGAAGCCTAGCCATATGGTACCCTGCCCTTCAACACCCATGTAATTTAAGTTCATGTGCCCCTGTCATGCAGAGCCACAGAGGTGATTCCCGGGTTGTATTTCCTATCTCACATCCATTCATCATGATTATTCATGACAACTGCTAATGAGGACCTTTCTTTGCTATTGATAGGTAGTTAGTTCCAGAGTATGGTATGTGTCTGAGATGAGAATGTACCACCCCAGCATATTCTGCTTTTTGATGTTACAAGGTTTAGATCAGTACAGTGTGTAGCTTGTAGGGATTTTGATCTGTTTACATGGAGCATGTCCAACACCTATGGGTTTGGCATAGATTTGTATGTTAGGCAGAGGTTGCCTCTGGGTAGGCAGTATGTGGCACAATGTAGCTGTGGTTTTGTAAGACAGTCTGCATAGGGCATCTGTTTGAGTCTGGTAAAACTCTTTGTGAGGTATGTGCCTGGTGTCTACAGTTGCTGTAGATGTCTTCTGAGGTACATACCAAAAGGTCGATTGTACTCTATGATATGTTTATGACTGATGAGTAGAGTGGAACACTGACCTCTTTTTCCATGGATGGCACACCTTTTCTGATGATATGTGGACCGTACACAGTTTACATGACTAGTGTGGCACTGTGATTATCAAAAGGGACACTACTGTCCACCTGTGTCCTGTGGTCTCTTATCACACTTTTGGTGTTGAGTAGACTACCACCTATGTGGTAGTTCATGGGTACAGGGATTTTAACAAAAGGGATGGCAATACATTTAAAACATTGAGCTTGAGCGTACATATAAACATCCATTGGTGTACATATAGATTTACATATAGGCACATATAGAGTCCACCATTCATGGTGGGAATATCAATTATGCAAAGGTTGAGAGGGATACAGTTATGTAATAATATTGCACAGTCTTGTGCAGAATGCATTGAAGGTATTCTCAGCCCATGTGTCTTTAGCAGGATTTCCTGTCTGGAAGACTAAAAACTTAACAAATCATACCCACAGCATTTAAACACCACATGTCATATACCAGCACTGTATGCTGTCTTGTTTGCCACACACTACAACCTACATAAAAATATGTACATAACAACCTTCACCAACATATATATGTCCACCCTTCACAAACAGTTGCGGTATGTCCCTTGCTCTATGCACATGTTAAGATGCTAATATATCTGACACATAAATATCTCTCCATATGTGTGTGCCATACACACACAAGGTCCACACTGTTATAAGTCCATAGACCTCACGGATGACCTGTTGGGCCTTGCTACAATATGAACAGTTGTCACATGTGTGCATAACAGTAATATTACAGGGAGTATTTATAGCTGCTAATACTACATTACTATACTAGCCTGGTACAGCAGTTGCCAATGCTAAGCTACATATTATATGACTATCATGCATGTGTTACTCTGTCACATCCAGGTTTATATAGCTGTTTGCACTACTCGCCCAAACAGCCATTATACACAGTACTGTACAGAACATAGATAACATGATCAGATGTTTGACATTTAATGCTGAGCTACATATGTCACAGTTATGTTCCACTGCACACAGCTACACACTAATTTGTCCATGGCAGTAGTTATGCATGGCATCAGTGCATACATACCTACTGCTGCCACATATGCGTCTTTCAAAGTAACCAAAAACAAAAGCAGGAGGCAAGGCAGTCAGAAATAGCACCAAAACTCCAAGTCCAATAGTAAGTTGAACGCAGCTTTATTAAAATCCAGTAGCATTTTCGCTGCTAAAAAAGAGTTGCAGCTTCTTCAGAACAAACAAACAAAGTGAATATTAGCGCCAAATATTTAAGAGGAAATCAGAGGTGTGGCAATGACATCACTTCCTCTAGTATGCTATTTCACTTTAAATTCACAATCAGCAAAATAAAATCTAGCGTTTACATCAACATAAAAATAAAAAACATCAAGTTATAAGCACAATGTTACATTAGTTGCAAGTTAGAATATATATGTATCTATACAACTTGACAACTTTTAATTTTATAATTCATTTAAATCTAAAGTAGATTTCAATTTTCAATTTTTAATATGAAGGTTGCGAAAACGCTACTCGATTTTAATAAAGCTGCGTTCAACTTACTATTGGACTTGGAGTTTTGGTGCTATTTCTGACTGCCTTGCCTCCTGCTTTTGTTTTTGGTTGTTTTGCTTCACTTCAACAGTTTCATCTTTCAAAGTATGTACAGTACTCTTCATAAACATCTACTACTTGCCGTTAACCACATATCTGTTACATACCTGTTTGTCACTTTCAGGTCCGTCTGTGTATGTTTTGACAATTTTTTTTTTTGGTATTAATTAATTAAAGTTTGCTTTTACTTTATTTTTGTTTGGTTATTAATTAAGTTTTTTTTACTTAATTAAGATTTTTGGTTAGTAATTCAGTAAATTTGTTTTACTTAATTAAATTTTTGTTTTATTAAGTAATAATTTTTTTTTACTCCTCTCCAGGTTTACAGATGCTATAACATGTGCAATGTAATGATTGCATGTGGGGATAGCAAGTACAGTCTGCTTTTATAGGTATCTGCACATGTGCTTATGATGCCCTCTGCATCAATTGGTGCCCAGCATTTGGTAAATGCATATAGCCTGCTGTGTGGTAATTGCAGTACTCACTGTCATAGCAACCCAATGCTATAAATTGCTAAGTTATGTAAGCGTAGCCCTTTCAGATTTCCAGAGTGGGGCCCATGCTTCTTTGCTGTGGAGACTGTTGTTTAAGTCAGAAGGTTGGTATACTTATATCTGAAGCGTAGACAGTGATGTACATGTTGTACTCAGACCTGACTGTTGCCACTTCCAGTACAGACCTAGCAATGTAGAGTTTAACTCACCCCTACAAATGCTTACACAAGATATATGTGCGTATGTAGTTTCTTTTCTTCTTATATAATTAACTGCCATACAAATGTAGTTATTGAGAAGTATTCTTTTGGCACATGAACTGTTTGTGAACTGTTATACTGTGCATATTTATGTACTCACTTCTGCAGGGTTTGTGTTTTTTATTGTTGACATTAGCACAGGATTCTCAGGAAAACTGGACAATTCCAGTACTGAGTATGTCTACCTACATCCTTGTTAGACCCTAAGCACACACGTATATTTAAAATTTGGGGGGTGGGATGCAGACATACAGAGAGCATTATGTATTATTTTGTGAATGTTATCTTACTGGACTTAAAGGATTGGTGTGTACCTGTTAGTTTATCAAGGCAGGTGGTCTGTCCACCTTTCTGACTAACATCAGTACTTTTCAGAGGGATTCAGAGGGACAGCTAAAATATGTTTCACAATCAGGGACATCCCTGAAAAGTAGTCACCATTAGTAAGTATGGCCTCTGCCCTAATCAGATATGCCAGTGTTTGTCCTGCTATGATACTGTGTGGGGGTTGTAAAGTGCCTCTATAACATTGTTTGCTGCTAGAATGGCTGCTTCTCTTATCACAGTCATGTAATGCAATTCCACAACAATTGCTGGTAAACATCCACAGAACAATCATTGTGTTATGGCCTTCCTATTTTTCCTTTACATTCACTCATTGTATTGCAAGATATATTTATTTCAGTACCAAGTTATTGTATATTTGCTGTGGCTTAGTGGTACTTCATGTAGTCTAGTATGTCCAAGGTCTGGGGTTTGAGACTGACAGAGGTGTTTTATTTTGCTGCTGAGCAGAACAAGGGCCCTGACATACAGAGTGACTAAGGCACATTTAAGCAGTTGTAAGCAGGTTTGTATCATCAATCAATGAATGATTTTAAGAGTGAACACAGAAAGAATGATCATTTTAGACCAAATCTAAAATTATCAAAATCAATAAAAACTAAATGTATTTTTTTTTTCTGCAGGGGGCAAGCCCCTCCTCTCCCTGCACTACCCTATTGTCTGGTAATTATATATACAAGCTCTGAGATCACACAACAGTGGAGTATAAGCAACTTCCATGCAAAAATCTTAAATCTTTTCGATTTTGCTACATACATGGGAGCCATGTAAATATCCCCATTGTTTCTTTTTCTGTGTTGCCTTTCCATTCTCATTTTCCAGTCTTTTCTAACCTCTTCTTATGGGTTCTTATAGTTATCATGCATTATTTTATATGCCCTATTAATTATTCCTTTTTTAACTAGAGCTTCTGTTCTAGACTTAACTATAAACTCATGTGCCAGGTATCCTTGAATAGGTACCGTCCTGAATATACCATACAAGAACACTTGCCTGTGCCATACCCGAAGGCTGCTTCCTAAGAATATGTTATATATAATGAACATGTAATGAACATTTTTCTCACTTGCAAATATGTGACAAGGGTAAGTAGAAAGGAGCTGGCACATCATAATTTATCTGCCCAGTAACAGACAACACATGACAAGAACCTCTGGGCACTCTTTTTAATATATTTTAGTTTAGATCATAGAGTAGGGAGGGCTTAAGCTTATCTCAAATATTAGAGCATATTTTAAACTTGGTTTGTGAAAACTTTGATGTAGATGTAAAACCACTGAATCTCTATACAATGAAAAGAGGTAGATGGTCAGTTAAATGACTTCTGCTTCTTCTTCTTTCGGCTTCTTCTTCTTTCGGCTTTTCCTGGTTAGGGGTCACCACAGTGGATCAACTGTCTGCTTATGATTGGCAGTGGAGTTTTACAGTGTTGAGTTGCCAGCCCAGCACCCAACCTTCCACGGAAGGCACACACATGCACACACTCACAAATGTAATATAATCTAATACATTTTTATAGTTTCTAGATAACGTCCAGTCCTATTTTCACAATCCATGCATTTGTGTTATTATCTGTATAAAACCCAGTGATGTATATACAATCATTAACACCTATATTCTGATTACGAGGATGCCAAGAAATATTGGACTCAGTATAAATAATGACTGTGTCTACCATCTTACATAACATTGTAACAGTTGAAGCAGGGCACCCTACTGCAGTTTCCAGCACCACAGGCAGTGGCAGCTGACCCAGCTGAGGGCTCAGATGAAGAACCAGCAGCAGGATATGGTTATGGCAGAAGAAGTTGGGTACAATATGCCATTGCACTGGCTAAGAGGCAGCAAATTGCACATACACATGCCACTTAATTAATATAAGCGCTATGCAGATACAAAAGTAACATTGATGCATACAAACAAACCAGACCTTGCTTACCTATGCACTGGCTGGCTAATGTGAGTGCCAAACATAGGCAACCACTGGCTAGGACATTCTCAGGAGCAGTAGCAAAGATGAGTGATAAACCTGTAATGAAGAAATAGTCCAATACCTAAATCAAAGAAAGCGGCAAGCAAAAATCAATGATACCTATGCAGGGATATCATAGCAATAACTGATATATCCAGCAAATACAAGCACCAGTCTTGCTCCATCTATCCTTTGTTGATAGGGGAGAACAGAGGTAATATTTATACTATAAGGGAAAATTTAGCCAGGTCAGGGAGCTTCCACTACTTTTTTTTGATAGGTGCCATGGGATCTTTTACATTCATGGGATCTTTTACATTTACCTGGGCAACCACCAGCTCAGGCCAGTGCATTCAAACTCAAGAGACTATTGTTTTCATATGCAGTTTGTAGCTATCCTGTGCATCAGGCATAATCAGTCCATGCCAGACAACCACGCAGGGGGTAAGGCACTGTCAGCATCATCTGCACAGGTTGATGAGCAAGATATCTATACAATTATATAAGTACAGAATGTAATCAAATAAATTAAGACAGAAATAACAATTTATAGTTGTACAGTACAAAAAAGAATTTGTGCATACATTGCTTTCTTGCTTATGTGTATCAGATCTATGTAGCCGAAATGAAATACCCCTCCAGAGGACAGGGAACTGTCAGCATGATCTGTACTAGAGAGTGGCCAAGGTCTCCTACACAGCAACTGTCTACGACCAACTTGATTCTCTGTCATGCATGGCTCACACCTGTTCAGGACATGGTTGAGCTCCTTTAGTATAATTATTACATTATATTGTATAATATTATATTCTATTATATCATATCGCATAAGAGTATAGTATAGTATAGAATGGTATAGTATAGTATAGTATAGTATATGATATTATTATATAGTACTACAGAAAGTAAGCATACTAAACAAAAAGTAAAAATGTTCACTATATCTAAATGAAAACAAGAATTTTGACTAACCAATCATTAGCTGGTTGCACTGTGCTTCAGACATAGGCAACTCTTAGTCACAGAGTGAGCAAAAGGATAGGCCATCATTTACACAGAGTGCATGTGTGTAGGGGGAGGGGTTACAGGAGAGAAAATCTTACACTGAGGAAGTCTGTGTGTTTGTGTGAGTGTTAGAGATAAAGTCTTTGCAATAATGCACTCTTTGGGCCAGGATCTCCAAATGTGATTAAATCCATTTTGAAGTGTATGGGCATATTAAATCAACGAACCCTACAACGTAATTCCACAAAGATGTAGTACAGGACAGCACTACAACTCCTCGGCTGGAAAAGAGCTCAATTTATTTATCCGGTGTAAAATACTCCAATGAATTACTTCAATGACGAACACAAGACAACGTTTAAACAATGTGTGAAACTTAATGAGTTAAGTGCTTTCATCTGACAGTATGCAGACTTCATAGAACTACAATATTGGTTTAACTGGCTGCTTTTATACATACTCTTATCATTTTGGTGCCTTTGGCTTATTTAAAATTTTTTAAAGTGATATCAACTTAAAAACTTGAAAACATACTATTCAAAACATGCATTATTAGCATGATACATTGCGCTCCATATAACTCAATGCTGAATACTACCCATATTCATAAAACCACTTGATCAGCCTGGGTATATAGAAAATTGTAAACAATACACACATAAAAATACATAAAAATACATAAAATATGCATACATAATTTATGCGTTATTTTCACTCTTAGATGAAATATCCCATGACACATAATATAAATAACAGTAAATGTTCAAAATTGATGTTGAAATAAATAAATAAATAAATAAATGGAGTGTATTTATATGTGTGAGGCATCATGGTCAAGGTGAGGTGTGCTGTGTGTGTGTGTGTCTGTGTGTGTGTGTGTGTGTGTGTGTGTGTGTGTGTGTGTGTGTAAGGGCCACAGCATTTAGAGCAGCACTACACCCTGACATTCTGGACAGGTGTGTGCCATGTATGGTAGATGATCAAGCTGATCATAGATACCTCAGACCAAGTGAATTATCTCCATGAGGAGTTGCACTGCTAGTTCCATGATCCTGGCAAGAAGTTGGTGCCTTAACTGAAAATGAATGATGTTTGCTGGAGTAGCTGTCATAATGACTGCATCCATGGGCATGACCACTTGGAAGACCATGTCAGGGTGTGGACACATATTCCGCTGATGTAGCAGTAAAAGTATTAACACTCTGGGACCAGGGTCCGGCACATCCAGAGCCATGCTGACTGATATCTGATGATGTATGGGCAGACTGGCTTCATGGATTCTGCCCCTTCCCCAACAGGTGATTCAGAATAGACTCTGTACAGTCCAGTGTCTTCCTTATTAGTATGTACCTAACAAGGCACATCCAACAACTGGCAAATCCATGGAGGTTCCTCATTAAAAGAATGCAGGATCTAAATAACATGTCTTGTGCAGACCACCTTAAAGCTCTATCCCTGTATTCTGTCTTCTACAGACTGTTGAAGGAAGATCTATAACTGGCATAGAAGGTCCACTCTGATGGACACCTCCTTCATATCCACAAAACAAACAGCACTAGAATTACCTGTTGCCTGTGAGATAGGTAGGCTCTGCCTGATATATAGGTATGTATCCCAGAGACTATCCCTTCATTGGAAAATACTCCTCATCCACATGAAGCAGAGTTTCTCCTTAACCATAGTCAAATGTAACTTGGATAACTGGATGGGGAACTGCAAATTCACTCCTGGTTTGGCACTAATGGACACAGGCAACCTGTAAATGGTTCATCTCCCAGGCTTGTTTGCAAATATTTCCTCTCCCAAGCCCCTACTTACACTACCAAAAGTACCAGAACTTGTCAGAGATTTTGGAATGCATAGCTAGGCTTAGAAAGGCCCCAGTAGTTATTACCCTGGTACGCACATATTAACCTATCAACCAGCTTGTCATTCGTCCTATCCAAGGAGTTATACACACAGTTCATGTGATCTCATATGTCAGAAGGCATGACATGCAGTAGTCTGACTATCTTTTTTGAGACCCTGGTAGAACTTGGATATGCCTTCATGATGACACTGTACATATGTTGGGTGGCAACTACTGACATACCATCATCAGGGGAAGGTCAGAAAGCATGCCTTCTCTGAGCACCTCTACTGACACACGTGTGCTGCACCTCAACCTCATGAAGGCTAGGGGTAGGTACCACCAATTTTGCAACTAGAGTAACCACACTACCCTGATCAACCATATCCCCATCAACGTGTCTAATGTCACATGCTTCTGTGTCTTGGATATATCATAGACATACTGTGTCCATTATGTAGTGAGGGAATGTGGTTGGCACAATCACCACTTCTGACATACCCCCTGCAACCCCACCCTGTGCTTGTTCATCACCACCATCATTGTCAGAGGATAGCATTCCTCCAACATCAGATGGATGGAGGTCCACAGTTATGGTGCCACCCATTGCTTCACCTTTGAATACACCAAGAAAAATAAAAAGTAAAGAAAAATAAACATATACTGTAATATACTACAATGTAATATAATAACTAGGCCAGAAGAACTCAACCACATATGCAAATGCCCTAATCACAGAGAGAATAATGCATGTAACTAATACACATGCTTGCCTATAACACATGCATGTGGTCATTACAACTCAACACCAGACACAATAGTTAATGTAGGTATTATGAGTGTGCAAATTACTATCAATTGTAAAGTTGGATGTAATAAATATTTGAATGGCATACCCGGAGCATCAATAGTTGAAATGCTGTGAGTGTGCTCCACCTATTCCCCAACATCCACCACTGTGCTGAAAAACTTTTTTATAAGCTGTCCAGATCCCTAATAGTTGACAGGAACTCCTCCATATCAGTGGGATGTGGTTCAGGAGATGGCCCACCACCAGCAGCCCTTTGCTCCAATGCCACAGCCTTTGTTCTCTCAGTAGACTTTCTTATCGTGTCAGTGGCCCTATGTTGGACCATATGGTATACCTGGCTCTGCTCGCCAAAACCACTGACATCTTCAACTACCTGCCACTAGACATGGTAATTCCACCATGAAGATAGAAGGCCTGTATTGCTTGTATTATGACCTTATTCTCAGCATTTCTGTTAGGATATCCCAATCTTATTTTTTGATTTTGGCACCATCTCCCCATTGTAATGGGAAAAAAAGTGTACATCAGAAAAAAACTAACACCCCTGGAGAAGTAGTACAGGCTGTTTATACATACATAGAAACAAATATTACTGCAGAAACAACAGTCTCAACAACAAAGTAAACACTATAATATTCCATATTCATTGACCCTAACCCTATAAAAAGGTATAAACTGCAGAAGATGACAAACAATAGCAGATGCGAGAATAAACAACTACTAAGCACAGAAAAACACATAAGCAGAGTAACAGTGGTTAATGTAACAAAAATCTACAGAAGTCACTCAAGACAGAGACAGTCTAAACTTCTAAGGATGTTATAATAGTACCAATGAAAGATTAATAAATAAATGCATGTGTGTGTTGTCCAACAGACATGAAATATGTTCCTGCTTGAGTATGCAACGATTGCAAATATTTATCAACATACAAAGAATTAAGAGTTATTTTAAGAAATACATACCTTGAAAGATTTCAAACACTATCCTATGTAGTCCTATTCAAAACTGATCTTAATAATTTGTGTGGCAGCACTTGGAAATCCAAGGCAGTCTTCTTTAGTACACTGGATGTTTCATAGGCCCATATACACTTATAAGGTATAGATTAACTCATATGGACATGTGGAATATGTTAATTAGCTATAATTTCATAACCATTTCTGAATCACTCAATTTGCTTGAAGTGTCGTGGAGATAAACATGGTGTAGGTTCATACATGATGACATGCACATACCTGAGCAGTACAAGAGCCTTGCAAGTGTGCCTCATTAGCAGTTCTGATCAGTCAGTGATGTGTTAATCTTCCCTGCCAAGGAGAATTACATTTTGAGAGGGTGTGTCAGACAAAAAAGGCTTAAAATATTAGGTTTAATTACTTAGAACTGAACTTTATACACATTTTTGTCAACATTTTGTAAGAATATATGCGGGTGCCTGTGAACACATAAAACACATGGAATGAAGATCACTAACTATCTGTCTGAAATCTACAACATAAGTATACCATAAAAACAATCAGTTATATTTATAGCACCGTTTAAAACATTTCTTGTACAAAGGTAATACAATGAAGTAATGCATGACAACTGTTATCAGTAACTCCTGTCTTGGGAAATGTGGGTTCTACCCTCACATCCTTTATCAACCTCACATTTCCAGTGATCAGAGTCAAGCAAATGTACTCTGTCAGAAAAAATAACCATATTCTTATAGCATGTATATAGTGAAATATAAATCCACATTTCAAAAGTGCAATGCTCAGTGCTTATGCATGACTTTATCCTTTTTTATTTAAATGTTCAGTTGGCGCAGAATGATTACAGAGAAATGACACTTCTTGTCCTATGGCAAAAACTCAAAAAAAAATTATACATGTGGTAAGAGTTTGCCATCAGTTGTGCAAATAAGCTTTGCTTTGGCTTGAGTCAGTTAGTATGAAAGATATTACAAAAAATATTGCAATGAGAAATTATACCACATAAAACCATCTGTACCCCTAATTATATTTTCACAAAGGAACAAAATATACTGCAACAGTTACAGGATTGTCAGAAGTAGGTATATTTCCAGTCAAGTACACATTTGTGGTCTTTGCATGGGTCTATATTATAGGTTCATAGGTAGGTACTAGGCTATTGGCCCTAGGGCCTATACAAGCCTAGCCAAAAAGGTACCCTGGCTTTCGCCACACAAGAAAATTATTTTCCTGTGCCCCTGTCAAGCAGAACCACAGAAGTGATCCCTGGGGTGAATTTCTTATTACCCATCCAATCATCAAGATTTTTCTTGAAGAGTGCTAATGGGGAGCTCTGTTTGACATAGACAGGTAGTCTGTTCCAGAGTATGGGAAGTCTCTGGGACAGGAATCTATCCTTCCAGCATGTTCTGTATATTGTGGTGACAAGGTTTAAGTCCCTAGAGAATGTAGCTCAGAGGGATTGGGATTTCTTTAAGTGGAGCATGTCCAACAGCTCTGAGTTTGACATAGCTTTGTATGTTAGGCAGAGATCGCCTCTGAGTAGGCGATATGCAACGGAGTAAAGCTGGAGTTTTCTGAGTCGGTCTGCATGCAGCATCTGTTTGAGGCCAGTAATCCTCTTTGTGAGGTATTTCTGTGGCCTATCCAGTTGTTGTAGATGTCTTGTGAGGTACATACCAAAAGGGGTGTTGTACTCTATAATGGGTCTAATGAGTGATGAGTAGTAGGGAACAATAACCTCTTTTTTTCTGGATGAGAAATATTTTGTGATGAGGTGTGCCACTTAGAAGGATATCCTGACCACTGTGGTGATGTGATTATCAAAGGAGAGACTACTGTCCACCTGTGTCCCAAGGTCTCTTATCACACTTTCAGTGTTAAGTAGACTACCGCCTATGTGGTAGTTCATGGGTACAGAGTTTTTACAAAAGGGAATGACAATGCACTTTTTGGCATTGAGCTTGAGACCGTGGCTTTGACACTAGGCATCTGTCTCAGTGAGGCCCTTTTGTAAGAGTTTTGATTATGGCTCCTAGTTTGCAGTCATCTGTGAATTTAGTTAGCCAAAGACCTTCTGTGTTAGCTTGTACTTCAGAGAAGTAGATACCAAACAGGAGAGGACCCAGGACTGAACCCAGTGGTACTCCACTTGTCACTGGTCTGAAGTCTGATTTGGAGTCTGCTACTTTCACAGTGTGGTTCTGTCATTAAGCCAGTTGGCAACCCATCTTGCAACATAGGGATTTATGCCTAGTTTAGTGAGTTTATCTATAATTCCGGAGTGGGAGATGGTGTTGAACACCTTGGCGAGATCTAGATAGGCTGTGTGAACCACCTTACCATCATCTATGGCTTTGGTGACTGTTTCAAAGAAGTCTATCAGGTTTAGGAGACATGATCTGCCTTTTAAAAACCTGAAATGTGTGGGGTCCAGAGTTTGGAGATCTCCAATATCTTTGTTTATGAGTTCCATGATGATATGTTCCATGGCCTTGCAGACCAGGCTCATCAGGCTAATGGGGCGGTAGTTCCCAGGGTCTGTTGTGGCCCCCCCTTTGTGGAGTGGGAATCACCATCGCAGTGTGCCATTCAATGGGCACAAAGTCTGAGGTGAGGCTGTGATTAAACATGGTACTTAGGTGGGGTGCCAGTTCATTCTGTAGTTCGTGTAGAAGGCAGCCTGGGATGTTGTCAGGTCCCATGGATGCTGTGTTCTTGGCTTTAGAGAGTGTGGTTTTACCTCTGCAGCTGTGACTACAGGCACATTCCATTCTTTTGGTATAAGGATGGGCCCTTTAGGGAGTGAGAGGGGGGTAAAGTTAGCACTGAACCTATCTGCCAGGATGCTGGCAATATCAGTTGGTTCTGTATATTTAGTGTCATTGTGCTGTAACTCAGAGCAGATCTGAGTGTTGCCATTGAGATTCCTGACATAACTATAGAATGCTTTGTGGAAGCATTAGAACAGCAAAGAGGCATTTAATCGAATGCCTCTTCATCAACATATAAAGAGCTTCACCCCCACACCCTGCCAACTAAATATACCAACTCCAAGATCACACTGCAGTGGGGAAAGGGGCAAATACACAGGGAAGGCCAAGCAATTTCTTTCCCAGGGGAAGAAATTGCTGTTTTGAGCATTCGCACTTTAGAGCATTTGCTGTTTATGTGTCGACGAAGAGGCGTTCGATTAAACACCTCTTTGGTGTTCTAGTATAGACCCCTTCACATTGCACATTTTGAATGTCAATGCCACTGCGGTGTTAAGAGTTATGCAGAGTTCGGCAGTACATGTTACATTTTGTCATGACTTGATTACCAGATGCTATCACTAACACTTCATTATGTTTTGTAAAACCAATGCATCCTGTAATACTGGTACAAAATGAACATAAGGACAACACAGTAGGAACAGAATATCATGCTAGTGATTTCATATTTGTGTGGCACACTGCCAGTGTTACAATGCTATAAAGAATCCCCGAGTGCATGCCCAGAGGTGGAACAATATAATTTAAAATGTAACTGAGATATCAACTGTAACCAGCTGGAGCTGCTGTAGAACATGTGTAAATAGTGAGCAGAACACATGGCTGTTACTGCCATGTTTCTCTCTAAAGCAAACATTGAGCAAATAATAAATGCAGTTAATTCTAGGCCATTTATGTGTCATCTGTTGTGCAAATACAGTTCTCTATTGTGTCCATCATTGTACCTGCATAAGTTGCATCAGTTAGCTTTGTTCCAGGGGCTGGTGCAGTGGTACCCATCAGGAGTACTGCCAATGGAGGTGGTGATTTTGTCACCTAAGAATAGCTGACAGGGCTGGTGGAGGATATCATGGAGAGGGGTCTCTGTGTCCACATCAGTTGTAGGTAAAGCATCCTACACCAAATTGTCAAATCACTACCCCATCTAGCACTGTCCCAGGTATCTGTGACAGGAGGTAGAGATGATAATTCTGAGGGTGAGGACTAGATTCTTGCTGCATTCACACTGAATGGAGATGCATGTCTGAAGTCCCATACCTAACCTCAGTCATAGTGTATCCACCCTCTTGTGTCCATCACCTTCATTGTTTTGTATGTCCTAGATGTCTGCACCTGCTACCTAATCTAACTTACTTACCTACTCCTGTTATTCCTAAATAACATTCACAGAATTCCTCACTCCTAAGTCATTAACACTTATATGGTGTGGAATATTACCTCTTTAGCAGCCTACAGACATCTTCCATTCCTGAGAATTTTCAGAAAAATAAGCTTAAAATGCATGCAATAAACAAATGTAGACATTTTGTGAACATTAAAAGCTATTAAAACTGTGCAAATAGCAATGATATCAGTAATAAGTATTTCTTGCAGTGATATAGTCAGTGCATTCATAGTCTTTTCCATAAATTCTCTAATATATTATAATGAACACAAGCCCCAAATTATTTTTTGTAAACTTTCGCAAGCAAATGTTCATATCTTGAGAACAATACAGCCTAGACATATATTGTTAGAACACTTTTGTTAATCGGACATAAGCCTTCACATGAGAATTAGAAATTCTTCATGAGTGCATGTTTATTGAGATATTAACAGAAATATGAAAACATATGCTTAATTGTATAATTTGCAAAACAAATCATACTGGATATCTCACAAGATATGCAAATAACACTGCAAATATCAAAGTCAGTTTTCTTCAATGGCATCTAAGGTTTCACTTAATGTTATGCAGCAGATTTCAAGTCACCCTGTTTTTGAAGTATTGAGTACATATAGGAAAATTGTTTATTTTTATAATTACTAGCAAGTAACTGGCAATATTTCCAGTATAAGATGACATAAACCAAAATTTACAGTGAATCGTCCTGTCTCCCACATTGGTGTTTGACACCATACACCTCAATAATTTCATTCATGAAAATAAGAAAATAAATCTGGAAATACGAATAATAAGTGGCAAACAAAGGATAATTTCTCCACTGTAGGACATCCTTGACTAACAGTCTTAGTGTCATTTTGTTAATAACTTCTTTCCCTCTCTAATATTTCTTATTATTAGCTGGTAGATCACTTAGTTAAAGAAGCCATTTCCCCAAAAAAGTTCTAGATGCCATAAGGTGTTATGGGTATGAACTGGAAATATACAAAATAAGGTGTTTAGGCAAGAGTAAAAAGGGCATCTGTCCCACAAAAAAAATGATAGCCCATACATAACTCTCCAATTTGCATATGTGCATGTGCATTGTACTCTTGATTTGATCCAGTGTGTTAAGCAACATTATTAAGTTGTTGTCACACATTTATTATATGATTTTTCTGAATTGCCAAATTGTTTGTACAAATATAATGTTAGGTTGTGGAGAAGTGGGTAACTCCGGTCTTCTCCCACCATCATTCTGCTCCTTCCTTAATTATTCTCCCATGGCCTTACACTCTGCTTGCTTCCCATTTTCACCACTGTCCTATCAACCCTATTTCCCACCTTTAATCTGGGCAAAAATAGCTTCTCATGCCACACACTTGGCCAGAAATGGCCCACACGCAAAAATATTAATTGCTGTACTAACGATTTAATCAGGGCTTAGCACAGGGCAGCACAGTTAGCCATATTTACATAATAATAACTGTCACTTCATGTCCTGTTGCAAAAACTGATCATATTTGCCTTTGGCTGCATTCATATAGTGCTGCTCGCGTTACTATGCTTAGCCACTCTGCATGACAGAAAGCAATATTGATGAAGTTACGGGGGTTCAGTCATTATAAGTATGACAGGTTTGAGGGTTGACTGTACTCATGATGACATGTTTGAATTATCACTACAGTACTTTGTAATGTGTGATTTACATTTGCCTGTCTTTGTTTACAAAGCACATTGTCTATTCCTCCATTCATGTGGTATGATCCCTTTAACTGTGTGATTTCAGATAACTGGGATAGGCTTTCTTCAGTGTTGTCAGCAGTTTGTCTACAGGTCAACAGAATGTTGAGTATGCTAGGCAGTTGTTCAAATCCAGATGTGTGAACAAATGTTGAAACTTCTTTGCACATGCACAGTATTATCTTATGAAGAAGTGAATAGATATGTTACTATCCCACCACTATCCTGCTCACCTTTTAATTACTACACCAGTATCATACTTACTGCTTGCTCCCCATTTCCACCGCTGTCCTATCAACCCATTTCTTACCTTTAATGTGATCAAAACATATTAAAACAGAGGCATACACCACACACATACATGGCCAGAAAAGGCTGATAAACATAAATCTCTATTTCTGTGCTAAAAATTGCCAGAGCACTTGGTATTGAGCAACAGAGCCTACTGCTAGTTATTGTCACATGGAAAAAAACTCAAAATTTAATTAAGCACGTGCTAATACTTTGCCATCAGTCATGAATTGGACAGTGGTAGCAGTCCATTTCAGTAAGCAGTTCTGACAGACTGCAAGCAATGTTAGTAGCCTCTAAGAGCTATATTTGCTTTATTGGCTTATTGTTTCCTGAACAGAGGAGTCCACTGTAATGCAGTCAGTGTACTGCTGTATATAACTGAGGTGTGGAGTCTCTAACATTTTTCTTTGCAGTGTGCTCCACTGAACTAGTACAAGTGCAACCATATATGCAGAGTAGTATTAATGATAGCTGTGTATATCTTTAGTATGTTTGACTTTGCACATTGGAAACACAACAGGGAGAATTGTGACATTATAAACACAACAGTCACTGATGCACATATACACAGAAAACGTACCTGCAATAATTCATAATGTAATGATCTGGACATTAAGAGTCATGACTGCATGGGTGACATTCTACTGAGAACAGTCATGACTGCATGGGTGACATTTCACTTGGTGACGTCACTGTCAACCAACACCTACCTGTGTAAATCATCCGTCTCTTACACACATATATGTCATTCACTAACAAAACATGTATTGTGAAGTCACACATTCCAGTTGACAGACATAGACATAAATAGGTTCATAGGTTCATAGGTAGGTACTAGGCAGCATATAGTAGGCCTGGCAAAAGGAAAGCTACAGCTGTAGTTTTGCAGTCTTGGCTGGAGAGACAAGGGCTTACATGAAAAACAGTGCCTAGTTTTTTTTAGTTTTTTTCGACAGAATTTTGAATATGAACATTAAATGTTAATTTGTTGTCACTCATGATACCTAAAAGTTTGGTGGTGATGACAGTTTCTATAGGAGTGTTTTTGAGGAAGTTGATTATTATGGGGCAGTTCAAGTTTGGCCAGTTTTTAGGTAGAAATTGCATTAACATTTTTTTTTTTCATATGAATATAATGTTGTGATTTTAAGACTATTTTCAATGATGGTAAAGGATTGCTGTGTGAGGGTTTGTAGTTTAGATGCAAGTTGTAGCTAAGCAAATGAGTACTGAGTCATCTGCATACTGGACAAGTGTGGAGGAATGAAATGCTGAATGCATATTGCTTATTTTCATGTTGAATCATAATGAGCATAGGACTGAGCCTTGTGGAACTCCTACTGTGACAAGCTGTTAATATGTGAGAGCTGAGTTCCTTTTAATGCAATGCATTCTATTGTAGAGCTAGCTACTGATTCAAGAGATAGTCCTAGTCTGTATAGGGTGTTAAGAAGGTTTTGATGAGGATAGAGTCAAAAACTTTGAAAAGGTCAAGAAAGATGGAGGATGTGAGTTTATTGTCATTCCAGTGGTAATTTATTGTGTTGAAGAAGGACAACAGTACAGTGATAGTACTGTGGAAGGGGTGGAAACCATGTTGTGTTTGTAATACTAAATTGTTGTCTGTTAAACTGGAAAGGAGCTGAGAGTGGACACATCTTTCAGTGACTTTAGATAGAAGGGTATAATAGCAATGGGTCTATAGTTTGATATTTCATTGCTTCATTTACCTTTGTGGAGGGATAAAATTATGGACTGCATCTACAAAGTGGAAACATTTGATTAATTTAGTGGTGCATTAATGTGAATGGTGACAGTGTAGGCTAATTCAGTGGCCACATCTAGTTATTTTGTAGGCAGGTTGTCTGCTGCTAGTACCAATGGTTTAAGTTTGGCTAGCAGTTTTTTGATATTATTGACTAGAATGGATTTGAGATTGAAAGGGGTATGAGTTGAGTGTGGGTAGGGGTGAGTTGGGAGTGTATATGACAATTATTTGCAAAGGATTGCACTACATTAATGAAGTATATGCTATGTTCTGTCTCATTTGGTAAGGGACTTGTTTGAGTAGGTTTGGCTGGCTTTAGGAGGTTAATAGTTCAGCAAAACATATGGGAGTCATTAGATTTGTTGTCTTGTAGCTTGCGATAGTATTGTTTTTTTATCTGAATAAGCTTTCTTTTTGACTAAGTTATAGAGTTTGTTGTATTTTTGAAAATTAAGGGTGTTTTTGCTAGTTTGCCAGACTTCCCAGGCTTTGACTCTATTTCTCATCATTCCTTTGCTACAATGAGTTATCCAAGGGGTAGGGTTGTCTCTGATGTGTTTGGCTCTGGCTGGAGCTTGGTTATTAGGTATGGAGAGAAAAGTGTTGTTAACGTATTGCACAGCATCTTCTATGGGTAGTGCTTTGAGTTTGGTTCATGGGAATTGTAGGGTGTCCATCAAGTGGTTGAGGTTCAAGTTTTTGAGGTTCCAGACTGTTTGCTAAAAACTGGTTATAGTGTGTTTGGAGTCTTGGTGGACAGCATATGCTGGATGGTGATCACTGAGGGTATCAGGAAGGATACCTGATGAAACATTTTTTTTTTTGGGGGGGGGTTATGGTATCTAGTCTAGGATAGAACCTTCAGCACAAGTTTTATTTAGTATAGTTGGGAGTGTGCTCAACTGGGTGAATTTAAATAGGTTTATTGGGTTGCTACCTGTCTTGGGGTTGGAATTTGCACAGTTAATATTTACTTCTCCAAGGATAATAGCCTCAGAGGACATGTGGGTGGAAGCCCAAGATAATAAGACTTTCAGGCAAGACTGGATGTTTTGAGGGGGGATGTATAATGCTATGATAGATTTGTTTAGCTTTAGTTTTAATAGGACAGGTGTTGTTAAGGGGAGGACGTTTAATTATTAGTGGTACGATTGTTAGGCTGTGAGGCTACATTATAACAACAATGCATCCCTTTCTTGTTTTCCTGCCACACCTATAAATGTTGTATCCTTGTGGAAGGATGGCATCGTTAGTGATGCTGGCTTTTAGCCATGTTTCCATGACTACTATGATGTCAGGTTTGTGATGAGATATCCAGTAGTGGAAGTTTGTTACTCTGCTGGAAAAGCAATGAATATTAACATTAATTATTTTTGGTTTCCCTTTCTTTATTGTCTGAGGTGTTTTTTGTTGCAGAGTTGATGAAGTTATGTTGGTTGGATTTCTTAAGTGTTTAGTAGGTCCAGGGCTGGAATTAATATTACCAATTAGTACGAGAGGTTTGTGAAGAAGTGTTTTATACAGGTTAGTTTGATTGGTGATATACTTGAGGTGTTTTTTTTTTTTTTTTTGGGAGAGAGAGCATGAGATTATGTTAGAGGAGGACATCTGTGTCAGAATATAAACTGGGAGCTATATTACAGTAATGGGATGGATGGGCTGAAAGTGAGAGGTGTGAAGGAATTGATTTTGTTATAGGAAGATTTTGATAGCTTGTGTCTTCTGCTAATGAAAGAAAAAGCTGATATGAAATTGTAGGAGTAGCAGGATCTTGAGGAAAGAAATGGACTGGGTACTGGGAGGGTGGCCTAATGGTTAAGGTGTTTGCCTTACAAACACAAGGTGCAGGGTTTGAGTCTCACAAAGGATAATTGGCTAGGCTTAAAATGGCTCACAAGGGCAGTTAGCATAGTACTAATCGATGAATTTATGAATCTACTGCTTTGGGTTTGGATTGTAGTATGTGAATGAGGTGGAGGTAAGAAGGAGTATAGTTTGATGAATAGTAGATTGTGGGAGTAAAGTACTGGAGGAGTAGCTGGTCAGTGGATTTGCCTAAAGTGTTTAGATAGTTGTAGTGGGGGTGAGTGAGAATTGTAGGTATGGTAGGGGATCAGTGACTGACACAAAAACACTCAGCAAAAAGCAATCTATAGATCATTACAATGTAGAGTGCTAGTTTTGACTGTCTGTCAGGTACACTGTCTGGAGATAATTAACAAAGATATTATAGCCATGTTATTTTAACTGTACACAATTACTACTCTACTGTATAGTAATGGAAAATTAAGTGGGATGGCACTTGATCCAACTATGAGTTATACTATATGAGTTAAAACAATGAACTGCAATTTATCAGTTTAAGTATATTTTTTTGTTTCTTTCACAAATACTTGATGGGAATGATGAACACCTGTGTATTGGTTATACGATCCAGATTTCCTGGTTGTGACACTTTTTCTGTAGTATCAGTCATTAATGCGCAACTTTAAACAATGTGGACATGCGGCTCTGTGTAACCAATAGGAGTGTGTAAGAAAAAAATAAGAGACAGGGCTGTCTTACTCAGTAAATGATGGATAATTCAACATACTTGTGGCATTTATATGGCTACAGGGGTTGGATCCCTTAAAGTCTCCTTTTAGGTAAGCTGTATACATTGCAAAGCATTGCAGCACTCTGCTGACATTATCTCAAGGCTGTGCTATGTCGTCTTCTGCTGTGTCAGTTTAATGGCTTAATGCACATTTCTAGAAAATGTGGACTTAGGCAAGTGTTTAGACTTGACTCTGTTTGTCTAGTATGAGTGTATAAGAAAATAATTACATATAACACTGGCTTACTCAACAGCTATGTTGTGGATAAATAAGCGTACTGATAAGTCTCAAAGCCCCTTTTAGAGAAAATATATGCATTGCAACACTCTGCTCAAGTTGTCCTTTCAAATATGACAACTGTGATATGGCTTTTTTCTGTGGCTGTACCGGTACATGAACAGTGTAATGAATGTAGACTTACACAGGTTTTCAAATTTGGCTCTGTGTAACTAGTATGAGTGTGTAAGAAAGTAGTAAGAGGTAGAACTGGCTTACTCAACAAGTATGAAAAGTACAGTTCTACTGTGGTAACATTTGCAGGGGATGGATCCCTCAAAGCCTCTTTTAGGGAAGTCATACATTTTGCAACTCTGCTCAAGTTATCTGTTGAAGTATGTGCTTTTTGGCAACTGTAATATGTCTTCTTCCATAGTATCAGTGGTTAATGCACAGCTCTAGAAAATGTTGACTTAGGCACATGTTCAAATCTGACTCTTCATGCCTAGTATGAGTGTGCAAGAAAGTAGTAACAGGCAGCATTAGATTACTCAACAGATGTGATGTGGATAATTCTACATACTGGTAACATCTGCATGGCTACAGTGTTTGGATCTCTTTTAGGGAAACCATATGCATTGCAACACTCTGCCCGTGTTATCCATTCAAGTGTGTTTATGACAACTGTGGCATGACTGCTTCTGTGGCTTCAGCTGTTAATGCATAGGTCTAAAGAACGTGGACATAGGTAGGGGTTTGAATCCTGTTCTGTGTAACCAGTATTAGTGTGTTAGAGAAAATAACAGGCAGTACTAGCTTATTCCATGGCAGTGGTATGCACAGCTTGTCATACTGATTACATTTACACAGATGGAAGATTTTTATCCTGCATGTCTTCCCCTACCTTTAAAAGGAGCTCATATGCATTCCAACTCAGAATTTCTTTTCACATGTCTGCTTCCTGACAACTGGGCTATGACTTCTTCTGTGGCATCAGCGGTTAGTACACATGTAGAACATGTAGAGTCAGGTAGGCAGGTGCTCAAATTGGCAGGATAAACCTAGTATGAATGTAGAAATAAATAGCAACAGGCAGGATTATGTTACTGAAGAGATGTATTATGCCACATTAACATAGGGGAATGGTTTTGACCCCCCACTTTTGTTCTCCCTCTCAAAGGAGGCCAGATACATTCAAATACCCTGCTCAAGATATCTTTTTTAATGTGTGAATTCCAGACAGTATAAGATGACTTTTCCTATGGTATCAGTAGTTCCTGTACAGCTCTAAAGACTGTAGAGTTAAGTAGGTAGGCAGGTTTTCAAATCCAGCAGTGTAGGGTCTCACAGAGATGGATGCTTGGTGCCAGAGCCACGGCCTCAAGCTAAATGCTAAAAAGTGCATAGTCATCCCCTTTGGGAAAAACAAGGTGCCCACAAATTACCACATAGGTGGTAATCCATTAAGTATGGAAGAAGTAATTAGAGATTTGGGGACCAACGTAGATAGTAATCTCTCCTTTAATAATCACGTTGCCAAAGTAGTTAGAAAGACCTTCTATATAGCCACCTTATCACGAAAGGGTTCGCATCTAGATCAAGAGAGGTCATTGTTCCCTCTGCCACTCATCAGGCCCATAATTGAATACAATGCCCCTTTTGGAATGTACCTTACCCGACACCTGCAGCAATTGAAGAGACCCCAAAAGTACCTCACCAAGAGGATAATGGGCTACAAACACATGTCCTATGCAGCTCGACTAAAGAAACTCCAGCTCTACTCAGTTGCTTACCGCCTACTCAGAGGCAATCTATGCCTGATGTACAAAGCCATGTCAAACCCAGAATTAATGGACATGCTCCACCTCAAAAAATCCAAGTCCCTTAGAGCTACATGTTCCAGTGACCTAAACCTCAGCACAAAAATAAATAGGACATGCTGGAGGGACAGAGTCATTTCCCAGAGGCTCCCCTCACTCTGGAATAGAATCCCAATTCATGTTAGACATAGCCCCTCGCTGACCCTCTTTAAGCAAAATTTGGACGCGTGGATGGGAAATCGCAAATTCACCCATGGGATCTCCCCAGTGTCCCTGCTAGACAGAGGCACAGTAAACTAATCTTAAAAGGTTACCTTCTGTTACCTACTTTACAGAGGCACAGTAGGCTAATCTAATAGGGAGGAGGAAGCCAAATACACTCTGGCTAGGCTTATAAATGCCCTAGGGCAGATAGCCTAGTACCTACCTATGAACCTATATCCAGTATGAGCGTGTCAGAAAAGGAAAATGGTAACAAACAGGACTTGTTTACTTCACGGGTATGACTGTTCTACTTAGGGGATACATTTGCACAAGGAGTAGAGTTTGATCTACAAGGTATTTTACTTCCTTTTGAAGGGTCATATGCATTCCAACACAAGTCTCAAGGCATCCTTTCAAATGTGTGCTTTCTGATAGTGGCACTATAACTTCTTCTGTAGTGGAATCAGTTATTGCACAGGTGTTCATATCCAGTAGGGCTTAAATTTTATTATTGTATTCAAAAGTACGTGGTAACATGCAAGACTGCCTTACTTAATGTATGTGATGTGCACAGCTCTTCATAGAGGTAACATTTTCAAAGTTGCAGCATTTTTATCCCCCAGGTGATACATTCCCTTTTAAGGGGAGCCCATATGCATTCAAACACAATGCTCATGTTATCCCTTCAACTGTGCCTTCTGACAACTATGTTATGGTTTCTTCTGTGCTGTCAACAACTACTGCACAGGTCAGCAGACTGTGAGTTACATGTGCATATGTTTACATCCAGCACTGTCTGCCTTAGATAAATGTAAAAAATGGGAATTGGTGACAAGCTGGAATGGCTTACTCAACAGATGTGATGACTGATACATTTTTGGGGGGATGGGTGGGTTATTTTGAAACACTAAGTACTGTACTTCCTTGCAGACTGACCATTTTAACTAGATACTGTTTTGTATCTTCTGCTGAGCAACTGTTAGCACAAAGAAGTTTTAATCAATGGTGGGTAATAGCAATTGTCATTTCTCATGTTGTGGTAAAAACCTGTCCAGAAATTATCTTCAGCTGCATGATTTTGCTGACTGTCATGCAATGGATGCTAGGGACAATGTGTGGCTGGCAACAAGACTGTTTTTGGTCTGTCTACATATTTATTTCATGGCTTCCACAGTTCATTGTAACCCTAATATCA